>NC_053424.1:22926753-23063937 GCF_007990345.1 Gossypium hirsutum
GCTTAGACTCTAAATAAGCGCTTCTCGGGAGGCAACCCGAGCATTAACCCCACTAAATAACTTAGTTTTTTTTTGTTTTACAATCTAATTGCAGGTATACTTGGCACACACGACCTTGCACACAGACGTGGCTGAGGCTGTGGGACCCCCACGGGTAGGAGACATGGGCGTGGCTATGGCCATGCTAAAACAGGACAAATATCTTTCCTAAGACAAGATGTAATACGGGCTACGATAAATAGCCACGACCATGCGACACGGCCGTGTGAGCCACGCGGTTACGAGACACGGGCGTGTCCCTAACCGTGGTAAAACTGCACCTTAATTTCCAAAAATATTAGCAACGACACGGCCTATGATACATCCACACGGCCATTCGAGGCGGCTGTGGGAGACACACGGCCATTCAAGGCGGCCGTGGGAGACACACGGCCTTCAATATGGGCGTGCTCGAGATCGTACGCGAACTTGCCTAAAGATCAAAACATTCAACTAAGTCAGAATAGAGCACAGGCTCATGTCACGGTCGTGCTTTTAGGCCGTGTGCAATATTGATTGACTAACACAAGCATGTTGGACCTCACACGGGCGTGAGAGTAGTGAAAGGAGCACTACATGGCCGTGCGATGCAGCCGTGTGAGCCACACGGCCTAGACACACCGGCGTGTCTGTAGGCCGTGTGTGATACTAACTTGAAACATCAACTCAAAAGCATAAGCCATGAACACGGGCATGGAGAATCCCACACAGGCGTGGGAGAAATGAACGAACGTGCACAAGGCCGTGTGATTCGGTCATGCGCACCACACGGCCCTGACACACGGGCGTGTCGAAGAGCCTGTGTGCAAACCTGACCACGATTTCACGAAAAACACGGGCTGAGAGACTACCACACGGACGTGGGCCACGGCCGTGTGGCCCAAAATGGGGCTTACATGACCGTGGCCCCTCTTTTAATCCCCCCTAATCCTAATTTTTTTTATTTCATTCACTATTCACCTTCTTCCCTAAACCAGCCACCCTTTTCTTCTCTATTTTTCTTTCTTTTCTTTCCCCTTTCTCCTCTCTTTCTTTTTTCTTTTCTTCCTTTCTCTCCTCTGTTCTTTCTCTTTTCTCCTCTCTTCTTTTTTTTCCTCCCCTCCACTTTTCCCTTTTCTTCTGCCGCCCAAACCCCACTACACACCGACGCTGCACCCCTCCTCTGTCAAGCACCACCATCGTTCATCAGTCGTTTGTTTCCCTTTCACCCCCATTAATTTTATTTCTTTTACTTCTTTTATTCTAGTTCTTGACTTATACTTGTTTATTCTTTCCACTGTTAATAATTTGCATGCTTATTAATCCTTATTTATGTTTAGTTATTCCCAATTTTACTGATGATAAAGATTTACTTAGTCATTGGGTTTTCATTGATCTTTATTCATGCCTGATCTGCTCACATGTTTATCAATAGTTCTTTACAATATTTTAGTGGCGTCTCAATCTCTGCTTATTTAGTTATTCCTCTTTATAATACTATCATGCTTATTATTAGTTTAGGACAATTCTTAACAATTTTTTTTAGTAATCACTATTTCTAGTATTATCTACTATAACTTCATTTGTCTTTTAGCATTAGCATTGTTTAGCCTTATTATTATTTCTATCTTTTATTTAGTCATAACCATTTGGCCCGTTGATTCATATGCAATATCACTACGTTTTTTTAGCATGCTTGAATTTGTGTTCGTATTATCTTACGAGCAAGTCATTATTTTTAGATTACTCAGATTTTGCTTGCAGATGTGGGAATTATTATTGATGACCTAATCTTTTATTCACAGGTACACTATGACAAACACTAGAGGCAAGAAAACTTCTGTCCCCGCCTTGAAGAAGCGAAAAGGATCAATATCCTCCTCAAGTCCTACCAACGAGATACGACACCCATTCCTCCAATTTCCACAGGGACCCCAGGAGGAACTATTCCAGATACTACGGGCCCGACCCCTAGGTGTGAGCTGTTGCATTGATTGGACTGTCCTAGAGTAGGTCCATCTAGCTGATTCGATTCGAGCCCTCTTAGCTACTGCTCTATGGGACCGATTCTTTGACATCGTCGAGCCAACGTACCTAGAGCTCACTTTGGAACTATGCTCGACATTTCAGATGTCAATAGTTATGGCAGAGCATGATGACCTAGGAACAATCCAATTCCGCCTTGGCGGTCTAATACGGCAGCTGAGTGTCCCAAAATTTGGCATCGCCTTGGGACTATATACGAACGAGTTCATAGAGGCTGAAAACTTTCCTCACCTCCACTGCCACATCCACTATGCGCCTTTATCATGTTGGAACGCTATGATGCCTCCTACAGGCATCTATGACCCCAGCCGCTCCAAGGCATCAGCACTAGCTCCAGCTCTACGATATCTCCACGCTTTTTTGGCACACACTTTAATAGGGAGACGAGAGAGCACTAGCATAGTGAACACTCACGACGCATACTTCCCGTGGAGCATGAGGCAGTAGCACATTTTTTACCTCGCCTACTTCATTGCCCTTGCCTTTCGCCATCAAACCGAGCGACACCGGAAGGGAGTCATCAGCCTAGGCCCATATGTGACTCGTCTAACGCTCTACTTCGAGCTCCTGAATACAATGGCACAGTCTTCATCACTCACTCTCATTGGCCAGATGTCCCCACAGGGCATCCAAAGTATGCTCCATATGCGGATGATTGAGCGTCGTCGTGGGTTCGACCCTCCTCAGTACCGACTTGTACGAGCTACCAATGAGGATAATGCCAAGGATATTCCTGACGATCTCCCTGCATTTCAATAGGACCCACCATCACAGCCACCACCGAGCCACCAACCAGTTCATGCTGCTGCTTCAATATCTGAAGTTTCTGACCACCTTCGTCATTTTGAGCAGTATTGCACTCAGCGATTCGACAGCATCAATGTGACACTACAACAAATCTGCCAACATTTTCACATCTCGCCTCCAGCACCACCACCTCACGATCCAGCTGTCGACGAAGACTATTAAGTCCATCTAATTTTTCAATTGCTTTATTTTATTTTATTTTTATTTTGGCATTTCTTTTGCACTTTTATTATCAATTACTTACAAGACTTTTATTAGTATAATTTGAGTTTTATTTTATCTAGTTATTTCATTATTGCTAACCTTAATAACCATTTACATATAAATCCCTTAAATATTATTGATGGCATTGCAGTTTCAAAAGGTTCAGTCAATGGGTACTATTAAGGCATACACATTCAATCATCCACGACTACCATGTCCTGCTCGACCACGACTATAGTCACCATGACACCGACCACCATGATAACCTCTTCATTGGAAACTACGATTGTGGAACCCAACCTCTACCACCATCTTCACCTCTATTTACACATCACTTTCAAATGCCTCTAAACCCGTTTTCGCTCTTTCAAGGATTACATCCAAAAATTCAAGGGAATTTTGTTTCTCTCCCTCTTTTCTGATATTATACTTATATTGATATTATCTATCTTTGTACATTGAGGACAATGTACATCTTAAGTGTGGGGAGATTATTTATGTGATTATCAAAAAATCCCTGAATTTTTATCTTGTTCTCAAATAATTTTCTCATATCATTATTAGAGTGAATTCTAATTGATTTATGACTTTTATTGATATGCTTTAAATTAAATCATAGGTAATTGTGCATTGATTGTTTAAACTTTAAGACACTAGAGGATCAAGCATGATAAGTTGACTTTTGAGAATTAAAATTGCTAGGTTGTTTCCCTGAATTGAGGTATTATCTTGAAGTTTTGAATTTACAGGATTGACATCAAATACCCATAATTTTCGTGAGATTTTGAGCCTTTTAGAGCATATATCTTTCTTGCTCACTGATTTTATTGATTATGAGTGTGTCAATATTGATTTGTTATTCTAGAACTTGCGTCGATTATGCATGTCAAGACCACACCTTTGATTTGGTATACGAAAATGATAAAGGCACTTAGGTTCTAACCCATTTACTCCATAAAAAGCCTACCCACACAATTAACCACTAGTAAACCCATTTGAGCCTTAACTATTATTTCTTGATTTTTCCCTTAATATTAACCCACAACTTAACCCTTTTTGATTCATTAATATTTTTTCCCTTTTATTGACTCCCTTTTTAGTCGAGATTTAATTTGATTAGTTATCTAATTATGTTCGTTCATTCTAGGTGCTGAATTTATCCTTATGATGTATTCTTCATTATGTATTCTTATTCTAAAAAAAATCGTATATTTATTCATTCAGTTACATATTGTTCTAAAGTGTTTGGATAAGTTAAAATTGTTATATTGAGAAAAAGCTCACATCATTTGCTTTAGATAGTTCAAATTCTGGCACTTTCTTGTAATTCAGCACTTTGCTTCATTCTTCTAAGTTGGGTAATCTATTTAAATTAATCTCGATTCTAACCCTCTTTTTCATCCTTTATCCACACATTTAACCCAAGCCCTATTACAACCCTACTAAAGACCTTTTGATTTGTGTATCATCTCATTTATAGTGGTGGAGATTTGATTTTCATGCAAGCTTATGGTAATAACTTTTCATGTTTGACTATTGAGTGCTTAATTGTTAAACCTTAAACACTTTGAGTGATTTGAGTGAACCTTTAGTGAGGATGTCAACCATTGTCAAATTGGAATTAAAGATAACTACTTAGATAAAGGGGATGCCTATGATTTTAGGATTAAAATGCTCAATTTGGATTGTTTGAAACTTTGATGTTCTTATGGTTAAGCTCTTAATGTATGATTACTTATGGATTATTTCGAACATTATTTATGAGAATTCTAATTTGAGAAGGATTTAGTTTAATTGTGAGTTGAGGATTTTACTTGAGGACAAACAAATGCTTAAGTGTGGGGATATTTGATAAACCGTAATATATACATATTTTTACCCCATGCTTGGCATATTTATGGATGATTTTTTCCTTGATTTTTATTGAATTCGATACTCCTAATCCTTTAAATTCATGTGTTATACTCAGGCAAGCTTAGAATAACAAAAAGAGTGAGAAACGGGCCAAAAACAGACAAATTGAGCCTAAATCAATGTTTCACACGGCTTAGGCAATTCCACATGGGTAGTCCACACGCCCGGCAGTTCCATATGGGTAATCCACACGCCCGTGTGTGACACACGGGTAGACCACATGCCCGTGTGTCATGGCCATGTCAACATTAGTCCAAGTCAGAATTGCATACGGCCTGAGCATCTTCACACGGGCGTACTACACAGCCGTGTCCCTGTCGAGCCCAAGTCTAGTTCTACTCGAAAAAGGCTTATTTTGGGCTAATTTGGGCATTCAAAAGTCTATATAAAGACCCTAGAAGAGAATGAGAGGGACACACAGAGTTGGAGGCAGAAAATACTCGCAAATAGCCATCAGAATCACCTCAGAGCCAGGATCTACCTCAAGACTGAAGATTTCCAACCAATTTCCTAGAAGTTCTTAGGTTTCTTTATGTTTTGTTATTTTCCAAACTTTGAGATGTTTTCCATTATTATTATGAACTAAACTCCCTAAATACCTAAGAGAGATGAACCCTATGACGAATCTTATTACTATTTGAATTATATGATAAAGACTTATTCTTATTCTTAATTGTGAGTTCTAAATTCTTGTTTTAATAGTCCAGGGTATTAATTCAGGTTTTTGATGTGCTTAATCAGTGGAGCAAAAGTCTCTGTTTAAGAGTAGATCAACCATAATTAAGCGGAGTTGAATGCAATCCTAGAGATAGGACGACATAAATCTGCCAGATTATAGTCAAATCTAATGAAGGAATCCATAAATCGAGTTAATGCGATAATAGGGGTTTTAATTAGAAAGAGATTTCAATTAATCAACCTAAAGTTAGTTGTTATTAGTCTCGAGAGAGATATTAACATAAATTAGGGATTTCTACGGATTAAGTTAAGTGAATAAACTGTCTAATTCAGAAGTAATAAGTGAAGTCTAGGTGGATTCTTCCTTGGGTATTGTCTTCTCCATCGGTTTTTCCTAAAGTATTTTCCAAACTTCATCTTTGTCGTAATCTTAGTTGATTAGATAAATATTTTAAGTTTAAAAACACACTTTAAATTCTTAAGCTAGATAATAAAATATAGTAATTACTAGTACTTTTAGTCTTCGTGGATACGATATTTCCAGTCTCACCAGAACTATACTACTATTCGATAGGTGTGCTTGCCTTAGTCGAATTTATAGTTAGTTTCATGACCATTAGCAGAATAAGCCAATTATAGTGGAAGAGGACGCCTACGACCACCAGCTCCAAGAATTTAGACTTAAGATTTGACGGAACCTAACTCTAGCCAATAATCGCTTTTATGGGACTATCTTAGATTATCACTTCTCAACGGCGAATACTACGCCATTTTGTCTCTTGGACTTGTCAACCTCTGACGCAGAAAGCCAACGAATCGACTGTGCAACCTTCCCAAAACGTATAAAGCGGCCGTTCCTTACACCAGTTGAAAAGATCACCTATTAAGGGACATGGACGGAAGCGTCAGCCCCGTAATGCAGAAAAGCGATGAATACCCTGATGAGAAGGCTAAGTGCGGATTCTAAGCCTCATAAACCTTTTTGGGGAATTTCGACAACCTTAGGCTAGATTATATTTAGTGGCTCAGGATTTTTGGAGGAAATCAAATAAAAGTAATAGAAAGGGAATTTTTATTGGAAGAAAATATAGAGAGAACAAGAAGACTAGATTTATGGGGGAGAGAGTGTTTACAACCAAAAGATGGACCAAATTTGTGTCATTTCATCCCCTATTTATAGTACTAAGAAACCTAACCTATTCCTAATTAAATTCTAAAAGATAAATACAAATAAATAAAGATAATTAAAGATAAATAAAAATAAATCCTAAAATTAAGTCTAAATAATTATTCTTAAAAATTATCCTAATATAATTAAACATTAAATAGAGTCTTGTGCTATAAAATCTGTTCTTTTGCATTTTTGAAGTCTTCCACACTTTGCATTTTCGACACCACTTCTCTCTTACTTCGCATGTTGGCCCACTTTATCTCTAAATTCACGCTTTTTGCCCTTAAATTTACTTTTGCCTACAATTTATTTCTAAAAGATAAAAGGCCATAAAATAGCCCAAATTAGTAGGATCATACTCAAAATAAACATGCAATTAGCATATAAAAATATGTCGTTCTAAAGTATTATCAATACTTGCATTACAGGGGTGTATCTTGAATATGTTATATGAACACATGATGTGAAAAGTATATGCATATTGAAATCTAATAAGTGATGTGCCCATATATGTTTCCCGATATATATATAGGTTATTTAGCCAATGTTGGTATATAACATGTTATGAATGTAACTAGCCGTTGGTATAGCTTGTTATTGATATATTGAGATGTACACCTATATACAGTCTTAATACGTTAATGGTATGAGAGTGTAAATAGTAAATAGAGGTAAACACATGGATGAGTTGAATGATATAACTAAGTTGATAAATTATGCTTATCTATGAAATGGAGGAAATAAGTAAACTTGAATATATTTGAATATAGGTGAAATGTCTTGAATGTCTTGGTTAAATGTCTTGAATTGGACCTTGAATGTGTTTAAGTGTTGGTGTAGAGGGAAGACTAAATGAGTGAGAAATAAGACTTGGAAAATAGCCTTATTTTATCTACACGGGTAGACACATGTGCATGTGTTTTGACCGTGTGTGACACGCATCTTGGCACATAGGCATGTGACTTGGCCGTGTAACCCCTGCACCTAAAATAAATTACTAGATAGAGACTTACACGGGTTAGGGACACAAGCTTGTGCCTTACTCAAGTAGCAAGCGGCCTAAGATACGGGTGTGTCATTCGGCCATGTGAGCCACACGGCCTAACCACATGGGCGTGTGTGCCCTGTACCTAAGAAAATTTTAAAATTTCAGGAAAAATTCTTAGAGTTTCTGGTTTAGCCTCGATTAATTTCTAATGCATGTTTTGGGCCTCGAGGGTCCATTCAAGGGACGTTACGATTATTCTCGAAAAATGAATAGTAAATGACTTGAATTTATCTGGAAATGTTCTGTAAACTTAGGTAATACTTTGTAACCCTATTCCGGCAACGGTTACGGGTTAAGGGGTGTTACAGAAATTTTGTCACAGATCTTATTTATTTATTTTAATTTTTTGAATATAACTCAAGAACACATGTAAAATCTCAACTCTGCTTGTAGAGTTAAAAATTTTCTATTACTAATATATCAAATAATTATGATTTTTGTATAACTAGTTGCCTTTTATTATTTAATTAAAAAGTATTTCATTTTTTTGTTTAAATTTTAGGTTAAATTGAAATATTTTTACTAATTAAAAATTTAATGGGTAAACTGCACTTGTAGTCACCCAACTATTGATAAATTTTTTTTAGTTACTCAACTATGAAAAGTTATAAAATAATTATTAACATTTTTTATTTTATCTTTTTTTTATCACCCAACCGTTAAATTAGTAACAAAAAATGACTGCTTTTTTTTAAATAGTATAATAATGAATTTAACTATCAATTTTACATATTATATCAATTTAATTCCGACTCCAAAAAATTAGTCTATTTGTGTCAATTTTATTCTGATTATAAAATTCAAACAATACTAAATATTTTCCAAAGAGTTAAAAACAAGTATAAAATTTTGTAAACTCTAACCTTCCTTTATCTTCGATCCAAAGTTTCTCTCCTCTCTTAACTTCCGCTTCTCTTCTATATTCCTCTGTTTTCATTTCCTTTCTCTGTGTTCTCCTCTGAAACAACTTATAGTCATCACCATCGAGGCAATCCGTACATAAACCCTAGCCAATTGACGATGCCGCCATCTCTAGTTCTGTAGATTGAGCATCAAAAGGCGGTTACGATACGGAATGAAGTTAATTTAAGGAAGGAAACTTTGAAATGGATACTCGATAAGAAGAATCTTGGGAAGTTTTTGGTTTCTTCACTTTTAATCAAGAGAACTTTTAGTTTTCATTTTCTTTTATTTTTGTTCTAAAAGCCACAACGTCATAGCTGGGATGGCTGAATTAAATCAACTTCGATTTATTTAAAATATAAATTCTGATTTTTTTTAGAATAATGAGCAAATTGGCATAATGTGTAATATTAAGGGATCAATTTGTAATTATATCAATTTTAAAAAAGGACACATCAGTTTCCTATTATTAACTTAACATTCCGGTGATAAAAAAGGTAAAATAAAAAATAAAAATTAATGCGTAAATTTTTATAGTTAAGTGTCCAAAAAAACAATTATCAATATTTAGATAACCATTAGTGTAGTTTACCCAATTTTAAAAAAAAAATTCAACTCACTAACCTCTTGACATGTGTATTACAATACTTAAATTTGAATTACTTAAAAACTTTAAGGAAAAATTCCACTTAAGATCACTAAATTATTAGTAAATTTATGTTTTGGTCACTTAACTTCAAAAAGTTACAAAAATGGTCATTAAACTATTCAAAAGTTTCTATTTAAGTCACTGGACTATTAAAATAACTGTTTTATGGCATTTTCTGTTTATACTACCTACATCAATCGAAAGCTTTCATTTCCCTTCCCTTTTATAGTTCAATTTTTTTAACTTAAAGAATCTATAAATCAATATTTTAATAACTTTCTTCTCTGACGCTGACTATTAGATCAACTTGGATCTAAGGTATGTTATTTTACTCATTGATAGGTATTGATTTACCGTACCAATTATTGAATCGTTGCTTGAAGTTCATTGCCCAAACTTTTTTGAAAAAAAAATTTAACATCCCAGTGACTTAAATAAAAGCTTCCGAATAGTTCAGTGACTTAAAATGAAAACTTTCAAATAATTCAGTGATCATTTGTAACTTTTGAAGTTGAGTGACTAAAACGTAAATTTATTAATAGCTTAGTGAGATTTGATGTAGTTACCTGTTTGAGTTTTAACTCAAGTCTATATATTTTTTGGTACAATGGAAAGCAAAGAAACTATAATCTCAAGCAGCCTTTACCTCAAGCATTAGCTTGCAATAAGGGGAGTAAACTCGGTGGTGGCTCGGTCAAAACAATGGAATCGGCAGCAAGATCCTGTGCCAAAGAAGCTAGGTGATTAGCACAGAAGTTACCCTCACGATGCCTTTGTCGAACCATAGTGACCCAACCTTCCTCAATGAGCTTCCAACAATCATGAAGAAGATAACAGAAGGGGTGAGTGTGCATCTATGGACGCTGAAGAAGCCGAACCACCAACAATGCATCCACTTCCACGATTATCTATCGAATATAGTCATTTCGCCAAAAGGAAACCTTCGCGTCCAAACTGAATTTTGAATATTTTTTAACTAAACTATAGTAGTAACCATACATTTTATTGAAGTCATTTATATTTTTTGGGGTTAATTTTATGTTCCTACGTAATATTCCGACTCTTAATTTCTAAATATTGCCTTGAATAAATAATTTTTTTTTTGATAAAAAAACCACCTCAATTAATAGAATCACTTAAAATCAAGTCATGGAAATCCCCAGGATAATCCACATCAAAATTTAAGCTACAATTATCGGCTAAAGCCTTTTTACAAATAAAATCCGCAATTCTATTACAACATCTCATTGTCCAACAGACTTTAGCAACATTGAAACCCTTCAACAGCTTGCAGATCTGGTTGACCATGCTGACATTGTCAGGCTCAAAAAGCACATCACTGAAATTTCTATTAATAGCAAACAGGATACTTTCCTTGAAAGCTTTAATTTCAGTCCATTCTGCTTGTGTACTAATTTCAACAGCGCCACTCCCCAAGACAAAGCCATCCGAATCCCTCGCGATTATCCCAAAACTCATCTTCTTCTCCGAGACGGCCGCGTCAAAGTTAATCTTCACCATGCCCCATGGGGTTTCTCCTATTTCTTCTCCATCGGGGTAACAGGCAACATGAGTTTATTAAGTAAATTATATATACGGAAGTCATCGTTTAACGTCCTTGGTCTCACCCACACCACCCTGGCATCATCTTCTTTCCCTCTAAAAATATAATTGTTCCTATTATTCCAGCTATTCCACAATGTAGTGATGAAATCCGAAACCGCTTTGATATCCAACACCCTCATCATCTCTTCGATCCAGTCGATGCTCTGAGTAGAGTTACCTTCCAGCAGGCTGCTGTTGATGCCCCCCATCACAAGGATCTCGCGAGCTATGGGGCAATCTTTTAAGGCATGAAGTAATGTTTCCTCACCAGCACCACAACGGAGGCAGTCTGTTTTAAACTCCTTGCGAATAGCAGCGATTTTTTTATATGTAGGCAAGATATCGTGTCCAATTCTCGAGCAGAAAATACGTATCTTTGGGAGGGTTTGAAGCTTCCAAATATTTCTCCAAAAAAATCTGTGCGGGCCATAGCCAACCTTATTAAGAATTAGCCAGGAATAAGCAGATTTGGAAGTAAAGTAACCATGGGGTTGTGGAACCAGCCACGTCTGTAGTTTGGGGCATTATGAATAATGGGCAAATACCATATCTGCTCCCCCATAAATCGCATGGACTCGCCTGGTTCCGGCCCGTACTATCTCTGTTCCATCAATCGCACACTCTACTTTCACTAATATTCGGTGCATTTGGATGAACCAACTCCCCAGTCAGACCTTCAAAGCCCCAATTGTCGCGTCTAAAATCAATGCTTCTCCCATCACCCCTAATCCACCCGAAGCCATTGTTTAAATGTCTCGCACCCGCGGAAATACTCGAGCAAATATAAGACGGTTTGTCGATGCGTTTGGTATGGAAAATATCACCACTGGGGAAGTATTTAGCACTAAGCACCCTGTAGCATGGTGCATCCTTGCACATGATAAGCCTCCATACTTGTCTCCCTGAAAGAGCAATGTTAAACAAATGGAGATCCCTAAAATCGGGGCCTCCCATACCCTTAGGGAAACAAACCCTATTCCACACGAGCATAGACCAACAACGATTTTTTTCATTTCCCCCTCACCACATACGGCTAATCTTAGAATGAAGCTCCTTAATAACGCCTTTAGGGGCAAGAAAAACCGAGAAAGCATACGTTGGGATGGACTAATGGACGGACTTGATAAAGACTTCTTTACCTCCGTAAGACAATAGTCTCTTTGACCAACTATTCATCCGACTCGAGATACGATTAGAGATGCTTTTGTTAGGATTGACCCGATTAAGCAATGAACAAGAAAAAATAGCGGAATAAATTGAAAATTTTAACACACAAATTTAACGTGAAAAAACCCCTTCAAAGAGGATAAAAAATCACGCGCAAAGATAATTTTACTATAATGAAAAAAGAACGAATAGTACAAAAGATGTAGATAAAGACTAAACCTCGAAAACCCGAAAACAAAGAACCCTCAAAACGTAAACACAAAATTCTTTAAATGTGTTATGAGTTCTAATATCTAATGGGTGTTTTTTCTAAGGTTGTAAAAGAGCCTACTTATAGGTTAAATTCATAGGTCAAATAATAATAAAATAATCTAAACTAATCAGTGTTTATTGAAACAAATAAATAGATTTTAACTGAAAGATTATTTCTCAAATTTGACTGAAAATAGGAGTCATATTTAACTGCTTTTGAACACGATTGACTTTTTCTTGCCAACAATTAGAGGGAGACCAAGGTAGTTGTCAAGCTTATCCACCACCTCCATTTTTAGTAAACTACCAAAATAATGGCGCTGAGAGAC
This sequence comes from Gossypium hirsutum, assembly GCF_007990345.1. NCBI lineage: Eukaryota > Viridiplantae > Streptophyta > Magnoliopsida > Malvales > Malvaceae > Gossypium > Gossypium hirsutum. Next base: position 22,939,545 of record NC_053424.1, read on the forward strand.
AGGGGTGTTCGGACTGAAATACACCATGGCCTTGTCGAGGTTTATGCTTTGACCCGAAATCTTTTCGAACTCCATTAGGATATTCATGAACTCATCAACTTCACTTTTCTTATTCCTAACAAAAAGAAGAGCGTTATCAACAAAGAAGAGATGATTAATGTTCAGGCCATTCTGACTTGCCCGAATACCTTTGATGGTATTAGCTTTTTGAGCCTGAATAAGCATAGGGGAAAGAACTTCCATGCATATAAAAAAAAAAGTAAGAGGACAAGGGTTCCCCTTATCGGAGACCCCTTTCCGGGATAATAATATCAGACAACATCAAATTACACTTAACCATATACTAAATAGAGCGCACACACTGTATAATTTTATCCACCAAACTCAAATTAAAACTAAATTTTTCCAGATAAGAACAAAGCCTTTATTCGGACCGTTCTTTGAGCTCTAAGGATAGTGCATCAGTTCGTGGGCAATTATAACGTTGTCGTGGATCATACATCCCGATACAAACGCACTCCAATTCTGACAAATGCAAGTAGGCAAAACGACTTTCAAACGGTTGGCCAAGACTTTGGAGTTAATTTTGTAAATAACCCTACAGAGGCTTATAGGCCGAAAATTAGTCATATTAATAGGTTGTTTTATTTTAGGAATTAAAACAAGCACGGTTTCGTTAACACAAGCAACATCTTTGTTGCCCTTGAGGACCTCGTGACAAAACTTTAAAATATCTTTTCCAATTGTTGGCCAGTGTTCTTTGAAAAAACATCCTGAGTGACCGTCACATCCAGGAGCCTTGCGTGGGTCCATGTTTCTAAAGGCTGTGATGATTTCTTCATCCGTGAATTCCCTATCCAAATTAGCATTCATTTGGTCAGTAATGCATGAATGAATATAATGCAAGTCAGGTTCAATAAAAGTAACGGTAGTTGTCTTAAAAAGCTCATTAAAATAGCTCCAGGCTACGTTACAAATCTCTTTTTTATCCGTATGCCACGTCCCCCTTGAGTCTTTCAACTTTTCAATTTGATTTTTCTTTTTTCTACCCGTGGCGCGTGCTTGGAAATAGCGAGTGTTCCTGTCACCTTCCGCAAGCCACCTCATACGTGGCCTCTGAGCCCAATACTAAATAATCTTATTCTAAAATATAGGGGTAATCTTAATTCAGCTCTAGGTAATGTAAGTAAGATTAAGAGATGATATTCAATTTCATGATATGTTTTCCTTTTATATATATATATAGATTTCCTTTCATTTTATGTTTTTTATAAATTAAGTAAATATATTATGTACAGATTTTAAATTATTTTTTGATAAAATATTGAAAAGGAGAGGAACATAATTTGAACTTATATTAGAGGGATATCTTATAAGAGTTTTAATCATCATTACATACAATCAATATTATATTTTAAATTATTATAATATAATAATTTAACTTAATATATTAATAATTAAATGAAATTCACTTCAATGAATAAAATTATTGATTCAATTTAAATATCATTTTATACAATATTGGTAGTAAAAGGTGGGGTGATAGGGTTTGAATCTATGTCAAACAGATATATGGTAAAAGCTACATACAAGTCAAGGCAATATATTGCCTAAATTTAAAGACTTTTTAATAAAAATATAATGATATGTAATAATAAAATAAAAGAAATCGAGGAAACAATAATACTATATTAAATATAATATTTAAATTTCGGAGAATATTAAATTGTAGAGTCCAGTAAAAGAGTTACTTACCAACAATAAGTAATATTACATTCCTTAACAAAAATTTATGTGAACCAAACTCCCCTAACTTATTTACACATTTTATTTACAAGAGTTAAAAATATTATTCCTATTACGATTAAAATCCTTTCCTAAATATAAATTAAATTAGCTTCATAATGTTTAATGTTTCGACAAGCTAGTTTTTGTTTTTTCTTTATTAATGATTTTAAATTTAATATTACAAAAGTATATTTTATAATTCATTCATATACATAATATTATAATATAATATGTCTATTATAAGGGAATTCAATTCAACTTACATAATTTTCCCTCCCACCTATAGGGACAACTTAACAAAGAATTCACCCTTGAAGAATTCAAAGCTGCAGCATTTCAAATGCATCCATCAAAAGCCCCTAGCATTGATGGCAAATCAGGATTCTTCTATCAACATAATTGGGATATAGTCAGCCTTCTGACCACACAACTTTGTGTCAGGTTTCTTAATTTAGGCGAATTTTACTTACGCTTATCTTGAAAGATACCCGCTAACATAACTTTGGTAATTTTCGACCAATTAATCTCTATATAGTGTCATTTATAAAATTTGCTAAAAAGTTCTTGTTCACCGCCTCAAGCTAATAATGGATGTTGTCATATCACCATTCCAAAACACCTTCACTCATGGTCAGAACATTATGGATAACATATAACTGGGAAGTGAACTTCATACCATTTGATCCAAACGGTATGAAAAAGACATTCTAGCAACGTTGAAACGTGACATGTGCAAAACCTATGACCGCATAAACTGAGATTTTCTTATTGTTGTTTTGAGGAATATGGGTTTCAACAATCATTGGCTTTAGCTAATATCCCGGTGCGTAAAAACCATGTCCTATCAAATTTTAATTAATGGTCATCCAACGCCACCAATACAGCCACATCGAAGACTCCACCAAGGTGACCCATTTTCTCCTACCTGTTTCGACTATGCCAAAACATCCTCTCTTTGATGCTACTCCAAGCTGAACAATCCTCACAAGTATCAAAGGTTTGCGCCAGCAAACATTACATGCCTATTAATCATCTACGTTTTTCTAACAACTCTTATCTTTTCTTCAAGGCCAAAATCCAATCAACACAGGCCTTAAAAGCTATTGTCAACACCTATTGCCACTTCTCAGGGCTTTCTATTAAATACAGTAAATCTAAAGTCTTTTTCTGCAAAGCAAGGAAAGCTCAACACAAACAGTGGATTACAAGAATTTTGGGTACATGATCACTGCAGCAAAACAGGTTTTTTGCGGCGTTTTTTTTGGGCCTTTAGCAACGATTATAAGCACCGTAAAAAACACCGCTAAAGACAACGCTGCTAAAATTTGCGGCATTTGTGTAAAAAGCGCCGCTAAAGAACGTGACCTTTAGGGGCACTTTTCATACAAACACCGCTAAAGAACGTGACCTTTAGCGGCGCTTTTCACACAAATGCCGCTAAAGAACATGACATTTAGCGACGCTTTTTACACAAACGTCGCTAAAGAATGTGACCTTTAGCGGCGCTTTTCACACACCGCTAAAGAACCTGACATTTAGTGGCGCTTTTCTAAAAAACGCCGCTATAGAACGTGACCTTTGGCGGCGCTTTTCATACAAACGTCGCTAAAGAACCTGACATTTAGAAAAGTGCCGCTATAGAACATGACCTTTAGCGGCGCTTCTCTAAAAAATGCCACTATTTTAGCAGATATCTAATATCCTATTTTCATTCATATACAACTTTCCTGTAACATTAAATCCAACCAATAATAACAAATCTAAATGATACTTCAAAAATCCAACGAAAGATATATTATATAAATTAATAAATGAAATAACAAAATATTCTTACAGTAATGTTAAAAGTTATATTGTTAAAACATTCTTACAATAAGAAAATAAACGTCTAAGATGGTGGATTCTGCGACTGCTAAAACATCTTTATCACATTCTGAAACTGTAGGTGGAGTTCATTGTATTTTCTGTTTTGCCCTGCTTCTCTCGCTGCTGGCTCTACTTTAAGTTGAGCAATTCACTCAACTGTGCTCACTTGCATCTGAGCCATCTAGTCTCTTAACCTTTGAACTTCAGCTTGAGCTTGACTCCCCATAGGCATGTATTGTTGCGAGCTGGATCCAAAATATTGGGTTGGGTTGGGTTAACACCAGATCCTTGAAACTGAACCCGACCATACCTTTCAGGACCCAAAACTTCAGTAATAATTCTGTTATCAATGTCCTCAAGATTAACAAAACTATCACTCGAAGCAATTGCTTTATACTCTACCTTTTTATATAACCTTTAGTTTGTCCTAATAAATCAATCAAAGAGTTAGAAACGAAATATATAATAAAAACAAATGCAGCATAACTTAACATTATTTAAAACTACTAACGATGAATATACCATTATAATTAAACCATTATGATTGAACATTATAAATATTTAAAATAAATCAAATTTTATTAAGTAAATATACCATAATTTCTCCAGCTTCAGAAGTCATTGGAGATTCATCTTTCTTCCTACATGTAATGTCAAAAAGCTGAAGGCGTCCAACTTTTTGACCAGACGAGAGTTCCTACAATATAGTAGTAAAAATATTATTTAATAGAAAAAAATTAATATTTGACACAATTAATAAATTCAAAATACCTCAGCCTCAGCTACACAAGTAAAACTTTTTGACCCTACTGTGTGCGTGAATTTTTTTTTTGCCTGCTGCTTGTTCCAACTCTCTCACGGTCCTACATTATGAAATTATTATTACGTATATAGTCAATACTCTAAACCGAAATAATTATAAGAGTTTGGAAGTACGTAATACCTCTCCTTTCTTTGAATTCCAGAATCTAACAGCATCTTCCCATTGGTACCTCAGCATTCCTGGCGGGACATTTCGCAATTTCTCTTTGAGGCTTATATCTTTCTTAAAATATTCTTTTTTTAAAGTGCTTTTATGGTCTCTCTATTTTTTCCCAATGCTTTCTTGATATAAGCATCCGAGACCTCTAAACCAAATCTCTCCTAAAAAAGCACAAGTTTAGAAAATAAATATAAATGAAACTTAAACCAAATATTATAAATTACATTAATATTTTGTTACCTTAATATTATCGAGAGCTTGATTTTTGCTACTATCAGGCATTTGATGCCATAATTCGTAGTTGATAGGCTACATATTGGCATTTCGTGCTATAATGCCCAAATATCCTGCCAAAAGTCAAGCTTCTGACCCAACAGGCTGACCAATATTGTTTCTAGATACTTTGACATGCTCGACAGGATTTAACTCGTATAAATCTTTTAGTAGCGTACGTCCTCAAGTTCTGCGCGGCCCACTACTTTCAGCTGAAAAATGGTATGTTATAATATAAGAATTTGAAAAAGAAATTAATAATAAAAGCCAACACGCATGTAAATTAAATTTAACATTCTTTGAATTTCTGCAGGCTTGTCAGGTGTTTCCGGAACATTCGAATATCCAAATAGCAGTCTGTTGTTCACTATTTATTTTTTCCGAATTTGGATTATTCTAAACAATACTTAGATCTTGTAATCTTCTTTTAGGCATTTTTTCTGCAATACACATAAAATTTTTGAAATTTTAGTAACTAATTACAACAATAATAGTACATATAAAATAGTTGAAATATTTAACAAGACTAAGATTTAAATTATAATATTACATATAAATAAAAAATTGTAAAATCTTACTACATCATAATTCATAAACATCTTCATCCACATCCTGACGAACCCATTGAAATTGTGTACTAGTACTAGGGATATTTTCATTAAGTTTTGTTCTGGAAAAGGCAAAGTTTCTGATCTTTCGACGATGTCATCTCTACTTTCATTACCCATGTCAAACAAGTCTCTAGGGGTGTTTCAGAGTATAACGTACCAATCCTCATCAGTTGGATCTTTCGAACAAAAAACTCGTTTCACTTGAGAAGAAAATACATATGGCTCGTCTATCAATTGTTGTCCAGTTTGAATCAAGCGAGAGAAATTCACCATTGTAAAACCAAATTGATCTTTTTTAATTCCACGAGCAGTATTAACATCACCCCAATCACATCGAAATAAGACAACTTTCCATTTGCCATAGTAATCCAACTCAATAATGTTAGTAAGAAGTCTGTAATACTCCATATTTCCCTCAACAGGATTACTGTCCCTGACACTAGCATAACTTGTAATTGAAGAAATAACAACAATTCCACAATTTTGAGTTCTCCTCAATCTCTCACGATGTTTTGTATGAAATCTGAATCCATTGATGAGGAATGCACTGTATCTTTTTACTACTCTATTCGGACCTTAGGAAAGCCATTTAACTTCATCATTGACGTTCTTCCCACTCCAAACCTATTGAATCGAAAGTAAATTGAGTAATTATAAATGTTATGAGAGTACATTATTATTTTTCAATGAAAGCTTCAATTGCATACCGTTTGACTTAACCATTCATGAAAAGATTCTGTGAATAACTTATTAATCTCTCGATGTTGTAATCTTCGGGAGCATGAACGAGATCTCAAGATTTGTTTGTACCCACTATGTTAAAAATAGGTTTAATTGGTTAGAAGACAAAAAAATTAAAACTAAAAATATTTATCAAATTCTAGAACTTACTTGCGTAATGGTTCAATTGAATCGTGGTGAAAAAGAACATATCGATGTGCTTGTACCTAAGATCTATCATTTAATTCTGCAATTTCAAATTTACCGATTGGTTCTCCATAACTTTGAAATAAATAAGTTTCGACCAAGTTATGATTAGTGAGCCCAGCATTTCTACTTGGTCTATTCAATCTTGTTTCAACATCTTCTAAATATTGAGAACAGAAAGTCACACACTCATATGCCAAGTAACCTTCAGCAATTGATCCTTCTAGATAACGCTTATTACGACAATAAGACTTCAATTTTCATAGGAACCTAAACACGATATACAACATTATCAAAAGTTGTAACTAAAGGTATAGCTATTAATGAATGAATACTTTACAAATAAATTAGCACCTTTCTGTAGGATACATCCATCGATAGAAAACTGGTCCACCAAAAATTGCTTCATGAGGGAGATAGATTAGCATGTGTACCATAATAGTGAAGAAGGAATGTGGAAAGATCTTCTCCAATTTGCATAAAATCAAAGCGGCTCGATCTTGTACTTTCTCTAGTTCTTCAACATCCAAAACTTTGCCACAAATAGCTTTCATTATATTGGATAGTTCAATTATACAAGACGACACCTTTTTTGGCATACAACACCGTAAAGCAACTGGTAGTAAATCTTGTATCAAGATGTGATAATCATGTGATTTTAAGGAATATAGTCTTCGATCTTTAAGACGCACACATCAGGATATATTTGATGCATACACATCTGGGATCTTTATATTCTTCAACACCATGCAGAACACTTCTTTCTCTTTCTTCGACATTGTAAAAATAAAAGGCGGCAACTGATATTTCCTATTCGGAAGTACTTGGGGATAAAGATCACGTCGAATTCCCATGTCAACTAAATTAAGTCGACTCTGAATATTGTCTTTCGATTTTCCATTGACATTCAAAATTGCCCTAATGATGTTCTCACAAACATTTTTTCTCAATATGCATGACATCAAGATTATGTTGTAAAATGTGATGCTCCTAATAAGGAAACTCAAAAAAAATACTTCTTTTTTTCCACAAGTCCACCTCATTAAGATCATCCTCTTCATTAGATTCATCATCAGATTCATCCCTCGATCTTCTATTTATTTTCATGTTGGGTGGTTGATTCATCTTCCCATAACTGAAATTGATATCTTTCAACATGAACAAGATTTCAGATGGTCTGCTCAGAAGTTTCTCTGAACTCTTCAGTACCGTCAAATAGAGTCCTCTGAAATCTAAATCTAAGATTTCCATCTAGCCACCGACGATGCCCCATATAAGAGAACTTATTCCCATTATATAACCACTTTGAACATGTTTGCGCCGCACAACAAGGACAAGCATAACGTCCTTTGGTACTCCAACTAGATAAATTAGCATAAGTCGGGAAATCATTAATAGTCTACAACAACGGTGCACGTAAATAAAAGTTCTCCTTTCTGAAGACATCATATGTTTCAACATCCGTCCATAACTGCTTCAACTTTTCAACAAGTGGCTGCATATAAATGTCAATATCATTTCCGAGACCTTTTTGTCCAGGGATAATCTTAGATAAGATAAAAGAAGATTGCTTCATGCAAATCCACGGAGGCAAATTGTAAGGAACAAGCAGTATAGGCCAAGTACTATACAAAGTACTCATGATTTTAATAGGATTAAATCTGTTAGCTGCTAGCCCAAGCCTCACATTCCGAGGACCGCTTGCAAAGCTTGGAAATTTACTATCAAATGATTTCCAAGCTAAGGAATCCACAGGATCCCTTAATAATCCATCATCGGTTCGTTGATCATGATGCCACCTCATAGACTCAGCTGTCTTTGACGACATGAAAAGTCTTTAAGTCTAGGTATTAGTGGAAAATATCGCAAAATCTTTACTAGCTTCTTTCTTAACTGTGCCTCACTTTCATCCACATTCACATCTTTTATATTCATATTCATCCAACGAGAATTACGGCAAACATGATAAGACTATTGGTTTTTCCGATCACCCCATACAACATGCAATCATTTGGGCAACTATGAGTTTTGTCATACCCAATGCCTAAATCTTTTATTAGTTTCTTCATATCTTGACAAGACTGAGGGATTTTTGAAAACGGAAACATATCTCTCAAAAACTCTAACAGCATTGTAAAAGAGTTTCCAGTCCACCCTCCTAAACATTTTAAATGAAATAGACGAATGCAGAAGGACAATTTCGAATATTTTGATCCCTCGTAAAGTTCTTCATTCATTTCATTAAGTAACTTATAGAACTTCGCCACTTCTTCATTTGGCTCTTCATCAGGTACACTTCTTCCCGTTGCGATAAAAATATTTCCACCAATATTACAATCTTCAGATGTAATAAAGCCAGGTGGAAATGGTTGCAAACCGTGACTGTGCATATTAAATGCATCTCGCAACATATCTTCCATGTCATCTTCTTTAACATACTGATGGTAAGCAGTATAAGGATAAGTCAGATTAGATGTTCTACTAGGTGTACACTCTCTATGGAAAATCCATTTTTTATACCCCCGAATAAAGCCATCAACAATTAGATGTTCGTAGACAACTTCACGAAAATGCCAATTGATGTTGCCATACTGCTTACACAGGCAAAGAATCATATTCTCTTGTCTTGCATTTTAAAATGCAAAATTTAGAAAAGTTTGTACTCCATTTCGGTAGTCGTTGCTTACCCTTGACAAATTCATCCAACTCTTATACATTTCGTTGTTCTTGAAGTCTAAAGTTGACAATAAATTACGGTTACTAAAATAGATAATACATATCAAGTATAAAGTATATAATGGTTGTAAACTAATTCAGGTAAGTTGCGGGATTTTCAAGTGTATGTTTATGTATTACGTTAGTTAAGTAAGTTTTGTAAGTTATGTAGGTTATGATATGATATACATTTATGTAAGGTATGTAAGTTATGATATGATATATATTTATGTATTATGTAAGTTATGTAAGTTATGATATGATATATATTTATGTATTATGTAAGTTTTGTAAGTTATGTAAGTTATTACATAATTAATCCAAATTATGTAATTTAAAAAATTTTGTATAAAAAGTTGAAAACCGTATAAGATGAAATGTCAACTTTGTTCTATGAAAAAGAAATAATAAAAATAAAATTTGACCATGTGGAAAAATCACATGGAAAAAATTATTTTAATTAAATAATATTTAAATAAATTATTTTAGTTAAATAATATTTAAGTAAATTAATCCAAATTATGTAATTTAAAAAATTGTGTAAAAAAGTTGAAAATCGTATAAGATGAAATGTCAACTCTGTTCCATGAAAAAGAAATAATAAAAATAAAATTTGACGATGTGGAAAATCACATGGAAAAAAAATTATTTTAATTAAATAATATTTAAATAAACTATTTTAATTAAATAATATTTAATTACATTAATCCAAATTATATAATTTAAAAAATTGTGTATAAAAAGTTAGAAAACCGTATAAGATGAAATGTCAATATTGTTCCATTTAAAAAATATTAAAAATAAGATTGAACCTTGTTTTAATATGGTAATAGCATTATCGACTAACACTATCATTCATGACATGTACTATAGTCTATATATAGACATGTGTTTTGCTTTTATTTGACAAATCACATGTGCAGTTAAAATATAGATGTACAATAGTCCACACTTAATTTAATTTATATTTTACAAGTCATCTTTTCTTAAGTACATGTTAAAGGATTGTGTGAACATCCGTGTTTAGCTTAAAAGCTATGATTTATTTTGAATAAAAATTTTAACTTAAATGATAAAACGGATGATAATATTTGGGATAAAACGGACAAGAATATTTCAATAATAATTTAAAATTAATTATAAAAATATAAAAAATATTTTATTAAATATTTGTATAGGAGATGGGACATATGATACTAATAATTAAATTTAATAAAAATCGTGATAGAAATATAGAAATATTAAATCAAAAATTACAAAAATAGGGTAGAAAAAATTCATGTGGCAAGCATACATGTAGAGAGGTATAATATTATTAAAAGGTTGCAAATTGAGCAGAAATGATCCCTTTTACAGTATTAATGTAAGTAAGAACATAGGCATTGGAACCAGTAGCAAAGATCCCCAAGCGAAGTGAGGCAAATGAAGTGGAAGTTGGTGTACATGTGCAAACATGTGTGTGATATCTAGAAACTATCGATTTTAATCTCAAGGTCGAGAAAGGTATATATGATAAATTTTGATGAACCAAAGTTTTGTACTTGATGACTTGTAAATTTGGGTATTATTATATCTATGTATTGTAGAGGAAAACAATGACAAATAGTTCATCGAGAGCATAACAAGTCTATAAGGATAAACAACATAAGAAAATTAAAAAAATAATCTAAGGATAAACAACATAAGTTAAAAACATGATCCATTAATGATCCATTAAAAAATAATCTAAGGATAAACAAGAATAGTAATTTAAAAAACGAAAAAAAATTAAATAAAAGATTAACTAACCTTTTGGTTATCTAGGCTTTCTGTGTATTTGAGTAGTATTTGTAGTTTGTATTTGGTTTCTTAGATCTGAGTGGTAACTGATAGAGCAATTGAAAGCTTCGGCACTTTTTGCTATTGTTGATCCAATCCTACCCAATCCAACAATTCCAACTGATTTACCACTAAACTGGAAGAGTCGAACAATAGTAAATAAAACGAAAAACAAAAACGAAGAGAACGATCTAATTCAAGCTAGGTATAGAGAGTTCATATACACATTCACCAAAAGGACATCATGTGGCATCTATTGTGGATGAACTCAATAAACAAACCAATGAGCTAGGCAAAAAGAAGTCAATGCTAGAGATCTTAGTGGCAAACAAAGAAATTCTAGTACTAGAATTTATTATATTAAATTTAAAAGTTTAGGGTTAATTATTTATTTTGGGTTAATTATTAGAATAAATTTACAAGTTTAAGGTTAATTTTTTACAAGTTTAGGGTTAATTATACTTTAAACTTTAAACATACATATATGACATATATATTAGCATCAGAAAGCCCAAACTGCAGAACCAATCCTAAACACTTCATCAACACATGGTAACCATTAACCAAAGAATTTCTCGTATATAATCTACAACAGGTACCACAAATAAATTACTCTTTTCAAAGAGTTATGAATCATAATCTTCAACACTTGAAGTTAAACAGAAGAAAAAAAAATTGCAATCAACAATAGAGCATTACATCTCCCTGAAAATGCAAATGCTATTGATTAATTACCAAATTCAATTTTGCTTCCATATTTCATTTCAAAACTATATATTATATTGTTCACAACTAATTTTTAAAAAAGAACATGGCTGTCATGTCACATTTTAGAGATAAATAACAAAAAAAAACCCAATCTGCTTCCTTGCTCATGAACGTGCTGCAGATTACCTATTCTTTATCATCCTCTTTTGTCTCCTTTAAACATTTTTCTCAACTATGTCCTCGGGGGCACATCTTTTCCTAATATTTACGAATGCAAGATACAAAGAAGATTCACAAAAAAAAATATTTTGGGAAATAGATCGAGGTTAAGGGTTATGGGAAAACTACTGATATTTTTAGCAGAGCAAATCAAAGGAACTTCGGCAAAAATCAAAGGTATTTTGATTTGGGGATTTTGGGAAATCGATTTGAGGATATTGAATTAAGGGAAATTTTAGGGGATTTAGGGTTTGGGGAAATAGACGATCAGGGTACTCAGAATTAGGAAAAGTAAAGGAAATTTGGGTCTCCAAAAAACGGCGCCGTTTTCAATCTAGTAATAGATTTTTGTGGCATTTTTTATGAAAACGATGGTAATTCATATCTTCTGCGGCATTTTTATAAAGAACCACTAATAACAAGGCTACAAATGATGCCGTTTTGCAATCTGTTAATAGATATTTGTGGCGTTTTCTGGTGCAAACACCGATAATTCACACATTTTGCGGCGTTTATAAAAGCACCACTAATAACAAGGCTATAAACAACGCCGTTTTGCAATCTCTTAATAGATGTTTTGTGGCGTTTTCACAGTAATACATACCTTTTGCGACTTTTTTTAAAAAGCGCCACTAATAACAAAGCTACAAAATGGGCTCGTTTAAACTATTAACACATGTTTGCGGCATTTTTGTTGAAAATGCCACTAAGTATTCAGTATAAAGCCCAATAATTTTTCCTTTCTTTTTTTTCTCTTTTATTATTATTATTATTATTATTATTTACTAAAATAGTTAAATTTTAATTTGGTCTCTCTAATATATTTAAATTTCAGATTTATTTGCATATACTTTATTTTTTAATATCATTTAGTCTATATATTTTTATAATGTTATTAATTAATCCAAATAGTTAATATTATTAACTTTTTGATTAAAACATTACATGGTAATATATAATTTGAATATTGAATCTTAGAGAATAGAGATTGAATTGTGGTTTCCCATTTTTTATAGGTTTGTGTCGTTCTTTTACATTAATATCTATATATATACACATCAATATATATCCATATGAAATTTATTCTTACGGTTTATAGTTTTAGGATTTAGGATTTTGTATTTAACGGTTTAAGGGTTTATTGTCTATAGTTAAGGGTTTTATGGTTCAGGATTTAGGGTTTATGGTTTATGGTTTAAAGTTTAAAGTTTGCATTTAAGGGTTTAAGGGTTTAGTGATTCAGGTTTAGAGTTTTAGGATTTAGGATTTTATATTTAAAGGTTTAAGGGTTTAGTGTCTATAGTTTAGGATTTTATGGTTTAGGATTTAGGGTTTAGTGTTTAGGGTTTAAGGTTTACAGTTTTAGCATTTAGGATTTTGTATTTTGTATTTAAGGGCTTAAAGGTTTGTGATTCGGGTTTAGGGTTTAAGGTTTAGATTTTTAGGATTTAGGATTTTGTATTTAAGGGTTTAAGGGACTGTTTATGGGTTTTCTTAACCAGGCCTTTTTGTCTCTCTTGTTAATGGGAGTCAGTTTTCTACCGTTCCAATAAATATAACCACTCCACTACGCTAAGCATTCATTTATGTAGTGCTTAATTTTTTATTGTTCTTTTTTTTTGCGGCGTTGTGCTTAATTTTTTTGTGAGCATAGTTGAGCAAATTACGGTGTTGTGCTTATTTTTTTGGACGTCAAAAAGCGCCGCTAATGGTCAACCTATAGTGTCGTTTTTCAAAAAGCGCCGCTAATACTCGATCAATAGCGGTGTTTTTCAAAAAGCGCCACTAATGCTTGATCTATAATAGCATTTTTCAAAAAGCGCCGCTAATGGTCGACCTATAGCGGCGTTTTTTAAAAAGTGCAACTAATGCTCGATCTATAGCGGTGTTTTTCAAAAAGCGCAGCTAATGCCACTAAAGCTCAACATAAAATGACGGTGTTGTGCTTAATTTTTTTGCGGCGTTTTTTAAAAAGCACCGCTAATGCTCGACCTATAGTGGCATTTTTCAAAAAGCGTCGCTAATGCTCAATCTATAGCGGTGTTTTTTGAAAAGCGCGCGAATGCTCTATCTATAGCGGTGTTTTTCAAAAAGCACCGCTAATGCTCGATCTATAGCATCAATTTTTTATACAAACGCCGCTAAAAATCTGTTTTGCTGTAGTTAATGTTCGAAAAATCCTGACAAATATTTAGGATACACCATATGGGACACCTATATAACTAACGACTCTTTTTCCATTCAACGATGAAAAAAGCCTAGAGTAAATTGGTAACATGGAAAAAGCCTATAGTAAAGGTATGTCCATCAAAGGAGTGTCCAATATGGTTGTCCAATAAGTTCAAGAGTTTAGCAAATGAATCTATAAACAAAGAATGGTTCAATATGACAGTTCAACTGTTTAAGTTCAGTCCAAAAATATAACATATGGTATTATAATCACTTGATAACTTCAAGACTTATAAAAAATTCAAATATTTATTATGCCAATTTTTTATATGTCTACAACAAATCAATGTTAATTTATCCAAGCATTCATTGTGCCATCTATCGTCTATAACAAATAAAAGATCTTACTTTACAAATATGATTTATTACAAGTGATTGGTAATTAATTTTAGCTCAAATGATGAGTATGGAATTTACCTTAATATTCTCCAAGAGTATCACCATTTCACATCAATATTAAAAACTTAGAATAACATAACAAAATTAATCAACTCAAACTTATATAAAAAAGGACATAGTAGATATAAGAAACTTGATATTTTACACGAATAAAAAAACTATATTTTACACGAATAAAAAAACTAGCAAAAACTTAAAAAGGAAATGATCTTGATCCCCACTTCAAGATGCCTACTATTCTGAAACCAAATGCTATTTATAGAGGTTTGTGAATAGGAAAATGACAATGCAAAAGACTTGCTAGTAATAAATTTCTAGGCCCACTTTTTTGTCATCTTTTGAGTCATTTTTCACATGTTAATTGATGACTTCTTTTGTCTAAGTTAACGCTCCCAATGAGAAAAGTCTAAGAAATTTTATTTATGGTTTACACCTTGTACTTCATTATAGAAATTTCAACTTCAAACTCTAAGTATGTTAGGAGATATGATCCAAATATGAAATTGCGTTAAAACTATCCATCAATGTGAAATTTCTAAATTTATCTTTACTTTTAGTTTCTTCCTGATGCATTTTGTTATTGGTGTTCCAATATTTAAATGATCTTCAAATTCCTTTTCCATTGATATAAAGTACACCCAAATTAGAGTCCTAAAGCTCCAGAAATGATCGAAACACTAAGATATGTTCCGACTAGAAGTTTTGAATGTGACCAAATTACAAATTTTGAATCTGTTAGCATTGGACTTTCACTCATCATCTTGGGTCAACTTTAGGCTTAGTGCATTTAATCTCATGGTTCCATGTATTGATATTTTCTTCCCCAATATATTTTACCTACAAATTCCATATGGAATATTTTATTGAAACCAAATGTGTGAAAAACACTAAAAACACGCAATATTTACAATACAAATATAAAAAAGTCAAATCAACTAAAATGATTCTAAAATATATAAAAAATACTCAAGAAACCAAGCAAATGTAAGTAAGGTATAGCCTAAAATAATCATCTAAGGAGGACTCATCTAACCACACGGGGCAATTCTGTAACGACTTAATTTTTAATGGTGTCAAAAAATGCAGTTTCGAAACCCCATTTTCATAAATCGAGTCTATAAATATAAAATATGAATATTTATAGAATGATCATGAAAATATAATAAAGATTGGATAAGTAATTTAGCCGAAAAGTAGTTAAATAAAACTTAGAGACTAAATTGTAAAAATCTAATCACTAGATAGTTTTAATTAAGATAATGTTTGGGTACCTAGATAACAATTATCCAAAGGACCAAAGTGGTTATTGAACCATTGTTATTTTAATTTTAGTAGACAATAATAATGATGACCATTAAAATTAAGCTAATTAAGATTAAAGAATAAAAATAAATTTAATTAAGTTATAAATATGATTAATTAACAATTAAGTTAATCATAATCATAATATATATATTAAACTAAGTGGGAAAAGATGGGAAAATCATCCTCTTCCTCGTTTCTTCTCCATCTATATTCTTAAAGAAAGGAAGAATGTAACGTCCTAAAATATATAGCTTAATGAGAATGTAAAAATATATTAAAAATAAGGAGTTAGCTAACTGGTTAGTTGTTAAATGTGTAAGCATGAAAGTTAGTTGGAGGTCCTAAGTTTAAATCCTTTTTCTTTGATTTTTAATGTTTTTTTCCTTTCATCCATTGTTTTTGTCGCCTACACCTCCCCTTTTACCATATTTTATTCTTCTTTTTGCATCAAGATTGTGCACCAAATCCTTTAATCTATTGCTGCCATTTGTCCTCATCTAAATCAACACCAAATCTGAAATCTTAAACTCAAAGATCGATCCTAAACATTGCCAAGAAAGTGCCATTACCGTTTCTCTCAATTAGCTTGGGTAAGAGCTCTTCTTTCTTCAATTTTTTCATTAATCTTGCCAATTAAAAACTTAAATTTCCAGATTTGGAATTTGGGAGAATTTTGATGATTTTAAATATATTTTTTCAATTTTTAAAGGGGTCTTTAAATCGTATTTAAATCAGTCCCAAGTTCAAATCCCTTCTCTTGCAAATAATTTAATTTTTTGACAAAAACCCCTTGTTTAATGTGTGTGTCGTCCAAGCCGAGTAAACCTAGGTATAAGTATTATTTTTTCACAAATAATCAGCCTTTAATTCTTCTCCTTCTTGCCCTAGTAATTCCTCTCCTCCTCTCATATTCTTTGATTTTAATATTTTTTTCCTTTCCTCCATTGTTGTTGTCACCCACACCTCCCATTTTACCATCTCTTTCTTCTTCTTTTTGTATCAAGATTGTGCACCATCCCCTTTAATCTATTGCTTCCATTTGTCCTCATCTAAATCAGCACCAAATCTGAAATCTTAAACACCAAGATCGATCGTAAACATTGCCAAGAAAGTGGCATTATCGTTTCTCTGAACTAGCTTTGGTAAGATCTCTTCTTTCTTCAATTTTTTTTTACTAATCTTGCCAATTAAAAACCTAAATTTCAAATTTTAGAATTTGGGAGAATTTTAATGATTTTAAATATATTTTTTTAGTTTTTTAATGGGTCTTTAAATCGTCTTTAAATCTGTCCCAAGTTCAAATCCCTTCTCTAGCAAATAATTTATTTTTTTGACAAAAACCCCTTGTTTTAATGTCTGTGTTGTCCAAGCCTAGAAAACCTAGGTATAAGTACTATTTTTTTTACAAATAATCAGCCTTTAATCCTCCTTCTCATTGCTCTAGACATTCCTCTCCTCCTTTTATTCTCTTTGATTTTAATTTTTTTTTCCTTTCCTCCATTGTTGTTATCGCCTACACCTCCTCTTTTACCATCTCTTTCTTCTTCTTTTTGTATCAAGATTGTGCACCATCTCCTATAACCTATTGCTTCCAGTTATCCTCACATAAATCAGCACCAAATCTAAAATCTTGAACATCAACATCGATCCTGAACATTGCCAAGAAAGTGCCATAATCGTTTCTTTCAACTAGCTTCGGTAATAGCTCTTATTTCTTCAATTTTTTGATTAATCTTGCCAATTAAAAACCTAAATTTCTAGATTTGGAATTTGGGAGAATTTTGATGATTTTAAATATATTTTTTCAATTTTTTAATGGGTCTTTAAAGCGTACTTAAATTAGTCCCAGGTTCAAATCCCTTCTCTTGCAAATAATTTATTTTTTTGACAAAAACCTCTTGTTTTGATGTGTGTGTCGTCCAAGCCTACTAAACCTAGACATAAGTATTATTTTTTCACAAATAATCAGACTTTAATCCTTCTCCTCATTTCCCAAGTCATTCCTCTCCTCCTCTCATTCTCTTTGATTTTAATGTTTTTTTTCTTTCCTCCATTGTTGTTGTCGCCTACACCTCCCCTTTTACCATCTCTTTCTTTTTCTTTTTGTACCAAGATTGTTCACCATCTCCTTTAATCTATTTCTTTCGTTTATCCTTATCTAAATCAACACCAAATCTAAAATATTGAACTCGAAGATCGATCCTGAACATTGCCAAGAAAGTGACATTATCGTTTCTCTCAACTAGCTTGGGTAAGAACTCTTCTTTCTTCAATTTTTTTATTAATGTTTCTAATTAAAAACCTAAATTTAAAGATTTGGAATTTGGGAGAATTTTAATGATTTTAAATATATATTTTTCAAATTTTTAATGGTTCTTTAAATCATATTTAAATTAGTCCCAAGTTCAAATCCCTTCTCCTGCAAACAATTTAATTTTTTTTTGACAAAAACCCCTTGTTTTATTGTGTGTGTCATCCAATCCTAGTAAACCTAGGCATAAGTATTATTTTCTCACAAATAATCAGCCTTTAACCCACCTCCTTATTGCCCTACTCATTCATCTCCTCCTCTCATTCTCTTTGATTTTAATGATTTTTTCCTTTCCTCCATTGTTGTTGTTGCCTACACCTCCCATTTTACCATCTCTTTCTTTTTTTTTGTATCAAGATTGTGCACCATCCCCTTTAATCTATTGCTTCCATTTGTCCTCTTTCAAATCAGCACCAAATCTGAAATCTTGAACTCCAAAATCGACCCTGAACATTGCTAAGATAGTGGCATTATCGTTTCTCTCAACTAGCTTGGGTAAGAGCTCTTCTTTCTTCATTTTTTTATTCATCTTGCCAATTAAAAACCTAAATTTCTAGATTTGGAATTTAGGAGAACTTTGATGATTTTAAATATATTTTCTCAGTTTTTAATGGGTCTTTAAATCATATTTAAATCAGTCCCAAGTTCAAATCTCTTCTTCTGCAAATAATTTAATTTTTTTTGTCAAAACCCACTTGTTTTAATGTGTGCGTCATCCAAGCCTAGTAAACCTAGGTATATAAGTATTATTTTATCACAAATGATCAGCCTTTAATCCACCTCCTCATTTCCCTACTCATTCATCTCCTCCTCTCATTCTCTTTGATTTTAATGTTTTTTTTCCTTTCCTCCATTGTTGTTGTCGCCCACACCTCCCATTTTACCATCTCATTCTTCTTCTTTTTGTATCAAGATTGTGCACCATCCCCTTTAATCTATTGCTTCCATTTGTCCTCATCTAAATCAGCACCAAATCTGAAATATTGACCTCCAAGGTCGATCCTAAACATTGCCAAGAAAGTGTCACTATCGTTTCTTAGAACTAGCTTTGGTAAGAGCTTTGCTTTCTTCAATTTTTTTTACTAAACCTTCCAATTAAAAACCTAAATTTCAAATTTTGTAATTTGGGAGAATTTTGATGATTTTAAATACATTTTTTTAGTTTTTTAATTGGTCTTCAAATCGAATGTAAATCAATCCTGAGTTCAAATCCCTTCTTTTGCAAACAATTTAAATTTTTGACAAAACCCCCTTGTTTTAATGTGTGTGTCGTCCAAGCTTAGTAAACCTAGGTGTAAGTGCTATTCTTTCACAAATAATTAGTCTTTAATCCTCCTCCTCATTGCCCTACTCATTCCTCTCCTCCTCTCAATCTATTTGATTTTAATTTTTTTTTCTTTTCCTCCATTGTTGTTCTGGCTTACACCACCCCTTTTACCATCTTTTTCTTCTTCTTGTTGCATCACGATTGTGCACCATATCCTTTAATCTATTGCTTCCATTTTCCCTCATCTACATCAGCACCAAATCTGAAATCTTGAACTCAAAGATCGATCCTAAACATTGCCAATTAAAAACTTAAATTTCCAGATTTGGAATTTGGGAGAATTTTGATGATTTTAAATATATTTTTTCAATTTTTTAAATGGGTCTTTAAATCGTATTTAAATTAGTCCCAAGTTGAAATTCCTTTTCTTGCAAATAATTTAATTTTTTGACAAAACCACATTGTTATAATGTGTGTGTCGTCCAAGCCTAGTAAACCTAGGTATAAGTATTATTTCTTCACAAATAATCAGCCTTTAATCCTCCTCCTCATTTCCCTATTCATTCCGCTCCTCCCCTCATTCTCTTTGATTTTAATGTTTTTTTTCTTTGCCTCCATTGTTGTTGTCATCTACACCTCCCATTTTACCATCTCTTTATTTTTCTTTTTGTATCAAGATTGTGCACCATCTCCTTTAATCTATTGCTTCCATTTATCTTCATTTAAATCAGCACCTAATCTGAAATCCTGCACCCCAAGATCGATCCTGAACATTGCCAAGAAAGTGTATTTGTCGTTTCTCTCAACTAGCTTGGGTTAGAGCTTTTCTTTCTTCATTTTTTTATTAATCTTGCCAATTAAAAATCTAAATTTCTAGATTTGGAATTTGGGAGAATTTTGATGATTTTAATTTTTTTTCATTTTTTTAATGCGTCTTTAAATCGTATTTAAATCAGTCCCAAGTTCAAATCCCTTCTTTAGAAATAATTTAATTTTTTGACAAAAGCCCATTGTTTTAATGTGTGTGTCGTCCAAGCTTAGTAAACCTAGGTATAAGTATTATTTTCCCTTAATCCACCTTCTCATTGCCCTACTTATTCATCTCCTCCTCTCATTCTATTTGATTTTAATGATTTTTTCCTTTCCTCCATTGTTGTTGTTGCCTACACCTCCCATTTTACCATCTCTTTCTTCTTCTTTTTGTATCAAGATTGTGCACCATCCCCTTTAATCTATTGCTATCATTTGTCCTCATCTAAATCAGCACCAAATCTAAAATCTTGAACTCCAAGATCAATCCTAAACATTGCCAAGAAAGTGGTATTATCGTTTCTCTCAACTAGCTTAGGTAAGAGCTCTTCTTTCTTCATTTTTTTTATTAATCATGCCAATTAAAAACCTAAATTTCTAGATTTGGAATTTTGGAGAATTTTTATTATTTTAAATATATTTTCTCAGTTTTTTAATGGCTCTTTAAATCGTATTTAAATCAATCCCAAGTTCAAATCCCTTCTCTTGCAAATAATTTAATTTTTTGACAAAAACCCCTTGTTTAATGTGTGTGTCGTCCAAGCCGAGTAAACCTAGGTATAAGTATTATTTTTTCACAAATAATCAGCCTTTAATTCTTCTCCTCATTGCTCGAGTAATTCCACTCCTCCTCTCATTTTCTTTGATTTTAATGTTTTTTTTTCTTTCCTCCATTGTTGTTGTCACCTACACCTCCCATTTTACCATCTCTTTCTTCTTCTTTTTGAATCAAGATTGTGCACCATCCCCTTTAATCTATTGCTTCCATTTGTCCTCATCTAAATCAGCACCAAATCTAAAATCTTAAACTCCAAGATCGATCCTAAACATTGCCAAGAAAGTGGCATTATCGTTTCTCTGAACTAGCTTTGGTATGAGGATCTTCTGTCTTCAATTCTTTTTTTTACTAATCTTTGCAATTAAAAACCTAAATTTCAAAATTTGGAATTTGGGAGAATTTTGATGATTTTAAATATATTTTTTCAGTTTTTTAATGGGTCTTGAAATCGTATGTAAATCAATCCCCAGTTCAAATCCCTTCTCTTGCAAATAGTTTAATTTTTTGACAAAACCCCCTTATTTTAATGTGTGTCATCCAAGCCTAGTAAATCAAGGTATAAATTTTATTTTTTTACAAATAATCAATCTTTAATCCTCCTCCTAGTTATCCTACTCATTCCTTTCCTCCTCTCAATCTATTTGATTTTAATGTTTTTTTTTCTTTTCCTCTATTTTTGTTCTGGCCTACACCATTCCTTTTACCATCTCTTTCTTCTTCTGTTTGTATCAATATTGTGCACCATCTCCTTTAATCTATTGCTTCCATTTATCCTCATCTAAATCTACACCAAATCTAAAATCTTGAACTCGAATATCGATCCTGAACATTCCTAAGAAAATGGCATTATCTTTTCTCTCAACTAGTTTGGGTAAGAGGTCTTATTTCTTCAATTTTTTTTTACTAATATTGCCATTTAAAAACCTAAATTTCCAGATTTTGAATTTGAGAGAATTTTGATTATTTTAAATATATTTTTTCAGTTTTTAATGGGTCTTTAAATCATATTTTAATCAGTCTCAAGTTCAAATCCCTTCTCTTACAAATAATTTAATTTTTTTGACAAAAACCCCTTGTTTTAATTTGTGTGTCGTCTGAGCCTAGTAAACCTAGGTATAAGTATTAATTTTTCACAAATAATCAACATTTAATCCTCCTCCTCATTGCCCTATTCATTCCTCTCCTCCTCCCATTCTCTTTGATTTCTAATATTCTTTTCTTTTCATCTATTGTTGTTGTCGCGTACACCTCCCCTTTTACCATCTTTTTCTTCTTTTTTTGTAGCAAGATTGTGCACCATATCATTTAATCTATTGCTTCCATTTGTCCTCATCTAAATCAACACCAAATCTGAAATCTTGAACTCAAAGATCAATCCTAAACATTTCCAAGAAAGTGCCATTATCGTTTCTCTCAACTAGCTTGGGTAAGAGCTCTTCTTTCTTCAATTTTTTTATTAATCTTGCCCAGTAAAAACTTAAATTTCCAGATTTGGAATTTGGGAGAATTTTGATGATTTTAAATATATTTTTTCAATTTTTTAAATGGGTCTTTAAATCATATTTAAATCAGTCCCAAGTTCAAATCCCTTCTCTTGCAAATAATTTAATTTTTTGACAAAAACCCTTTGTTTTAATGTGTGTGTCGTCCAAGCCTAGTAAACCTAGGTATAAGTATTATTTTTTCACAAATAATCAGCCTTTAATCCTCCTCCTCATTGCCTTAGCCATTCCTCTCCTCCTCTCATTCTCTTTGATTTTCTTTTTTTTCCTTTCTTCCATTGTTGTTGTTGCATGCACCTCCCCTTTTGCCATCTCTTTCGTCTTCTTTTTGTATCAAGATTGTGCACCATCTCCGTTAATCTATTGCTTACATTTGTCCTCATCTAAATCAGCACCAAATTTGAAATCTTGAATTCCAAGATCGATCCTGAATGTAACACCCCTAACCCATATCCGTCACCGGAATAGGGCTACGAGGCATTATCGATCAATTACAACATGCAACATACATTTCTCATACATGAATCCATTATCGCATAAACATTAATCACATTGTCACTTATAAGGCTCTATGAGACCTTAAAACATGCTTAAAAGAGATTCGAGACTAAACCAATAACATTTGAAAACTTTGGGAAACTCATAAACTTTTCAAGCATACAGGGATCACACGCCCGTGTGAAAATAGAGCATACCTATTGACTTGCACCACATGGCCGAAGACACACCTGTGTACCGTGGCCGTGGGAAAATTGGAGGGTATACTAACTTGGGTCACACAGCCGGCCACACGCCCATGTGTCATACACGATTAGTAGACACACCCGTGTGTCTAAGCTGTGTAACTCTCTGACTTGTTTTAACTAAGTTACAGCAGTCACACGGTCGAAACACACGCCCGTGTGCTCAACCGTGTGGGGCGAAATTAGGCTTAGTTTAAGCCACATTTCTCATCCTCCTCAAGCATACCTATACCACATCATTTCATACCATTTCAATACATTCAAAGGCAGCCAAAGCATGCTATTTTATACATATTTCATGTCATTTATAAACCATTCATTCAACCCCTAAAATCATAACAAAAAACATACCATATCAATATGTCATAACTAACATTTTTCACCTAACTTACTTACATATATTCTCATCATATTATCAACTAATTCATGCCACCAAAACATATCATTTCATCATCTCAAAATCAATCCACAACATGCCATCTTCCAAGCAATAATACACCAATTAACATCTAGTTAGATGAGCAACTCATAACCATCACAAGAATCATATCAAATATGCCAAAATACAAGGCAACTATTACCACATATAACACTTATCAAACTCATAAATCAAGCCAACTTAAATGGCTAAATACATACCAATATTACATCATTTCACAAGCCAATACAGATGGCTAATATCATAATTCAAAACTTATCATCAACTTACTAGCCTATACATGTCATATACCATATTTACAAAGCATCCAAAAATATCAACAAGTAGTCGATAGTGTGATGACAGTTCCTGATGATCCCCGAGTCCGAGCTAGCTTCTATAATCTATAAAACAAGGAAAGAACATACAAAGTAAGCTTTAAAAACTTAGTAAGCCATATACAAATAAAATTACCACATGAATTAACACCATTTCCATTAAATAAGCAAACTATGAATAAGCACATATAAGTTCACAAACCTTTCTCAATGTATACATATTCAATGTCACATGTGAATTCATTAAATACTTCCCTTTTTAATACTTGTATGAATCTCGTACATACCTGAATCACTTAACTCGTTCACACATTCTTTCTCGACTTGACTTTGCCCGTTGAACCATTTGGAATCATTAAGGATACTCGGAAATGACATATAGCTTGTATAATGTCATGTCCCAGATATGGTCTTACATGTTATCACATATCGATGCCAATGTCCCAAACATGGTCTTACACGAAATCATATAACGATGCAATGTCCCAGACATGGTCTTACACGTAATAACAATATGATGCCAATGTCCCAGACATGGTCTTACACATAATCTCATCTCGTTAATCCTAATGTCATGACATTCGTATCCTATACTATTCTTGAGGTTCGTACGGGACTTTCGGATATCATAACTTCGTTGGTTCTTGCTCGTATTTACCCGTTCGACATACGTAGCAATTCAATGACAAATAAACATTTATAAATCAATTTAAAGGTATTTATTTGCATATGAACTTACCTCGTAGTCGAAATAGAGGGACTGGATCGACTATTCAATAACCTTTGGTTTTTCCCGATCTAAATCGATTTCTTTCGTTCTTGATCTATATAAATTCAAAATTTACTCATTTATTCATCAAATCATTCAATTTAGTCCACAAACACATATTTGGGCATTTTTACACTTTAACCCCTAAAGTTCCACACTTTTACAATTTAGTCCCTATTTCACAAATACACAAAATTCACACAATTTAATCGAAATACATACTAGTCGAATTTCATAGGGACCCTTAGCAACCCATATTTTTAATTTATTCACACATTTAACCCCTCAATATACAATTTTCACAATTAAATCCCTAACTTGTATTTTCTTCAAAAATCACTTGATAAAACATGAAAATCTATCATTTATCTATCATTTTTCATCATCAACTATCACAAAACTCATGAATTCATCAATGGAATTTTACAAAATCATCATCAATTTTAAAATTTAGGGCATGGGCTAGCTAGAACACGAAGTAACGATTAAAAAAATATAGAAATCATTAAAAACCGAGCTTAAAACATACCTTAATCAAGCTATATGCTACCCGAACCCTAAAATGCTCTCAACCTTCTTTTCTTTCTTCTATTTCGGTTGTAAAATAAAGAAGATGACAACCAATTTCAATTTTTTTGTTTTATTATCTTAATACATAGTTTACCATTTTACCCTTGGTTATTAAACCATTTAATCATCAAATATAAGGCCATTAATGTCCATTAATAGTATAAATGGCATAATAAAATCATAAGGACCTTTGGTTTGATAACCCATAGCAATTAGACACTCTTAACTTATAGCATGCAACTTTTACTTTTTACGCGATTTAGTCCTTTTATCAAATTAAGCGTTTAAACGCTAAAATTATTTCACAAAACTTTCACACATATATAATCACATGCTGTAAACACATAAAATAATATTAAAATAATTTTTTGACCTCAGATTTGTGGTTCCGAAACCACTGTTCCGATTTACCTAAAACCGAGCTGTTACACTGAACATTGCCATGAAAGTGTCATTATCGTTTCTCTCAACTAGCTTTGGTAAGAGCTCTTCTTTCTTAAATTTTTTTACTAACTTGCCAATTAAAAAACTAAGTTTCCAAATTTGGAATTTAGGAGAATTTTGAAGATTTTAAATATATTTTTTTAGTTTTTTAACGAGTCTTTAAATCGTATTTAAATCAGTCCCTAGTTCAAATCCTTTCTATTGCAAACAGTTTAATTTTTTGACAAAAACCCCTTGTTTTAATGTGTGTGTCATCCAAGCCTAATAAACCTAGGTATAAGTATTATTTTTTCACAAATAATCAGCATTTAGTCCTTCTCCTCATTGCCTAGTCATTCCTCTCCTCCTCTCATTCTCTTTAATTTTAATGTTTTCTTTTTCTTTTTCTCTATCGTCGTTGTCGCCTACACCTTCCATTTTACCATCTCTTTCTTCTTCTTTTTGTATCAAGATTGTGCTCCATCTCTTTTAATCTATTGATTCCATTTATCCTCATCTAAGCCAGCACAAAATCTGAAATCTTAAACTCCAAGATCGATCCTGAACATTTCCAAGAAAGTGTCATTATCGTTTCTCTCAACTAGCTTGGGTAAAAGCTCTTCTTTCTTCAATTTTTTTATTAATCTTGCCAATTAAAAAACTAAATTTCCAGATTTGGAATTTGGGAGAATTTTTATGATTTTAAATATATTTTTTCAGTTTTTTAATGGGTTTTTAAA
This sequence comes from Gossypium hirsutum, assembly GCF_007990345.1. Lineage (NCBI taxonomy): Eukaryota > Viridiplantae > Streptophyta > Magnoliopsida > Malvales > Malvaceae > Gossypium > Gossypium hirsutum. Next base: position 22,966,054 of record NC_053424.1, read on the forward strand.
TCATATTTAAATCAGTCCCAAGTTGAAATCAGTCCCAAGTTGAAATCCCTTCTCTTGCAAATAATTTAATTTTTTGACAATAACCCCTTGTTTTAATGTGTGTTTCATCCAAAACTAGTAAACCTAGGTATAAGTATTATTTTTTCACAAATAATCAGCCTTTAATCCTCCTCCTCTTTGCCCTACTCATTCCTCTCATCCTCTCTTTCTATTTGATTTTAATGTTTTTTTCGTTTCCTCTATTGTTGTTGTCGCCTACACCTCCCATTTTATCATCTCTTTCTTCTTCTTTTTGCATCAAGATTGTGCACCGTCTCCTTTAATCTATTGCTTCCATTTATCCTCATGTAAATCAGCACCAAATCTAAAATCTTGAACTGCAAGATTGATCCTGAACATTACCAAGAAAGTGGCATTATCGTTTCTCTCAACTAGCTTGGGTAGGAGCTCTTCTTTCTTCTATTTTTTTTATTAATCTTACCAATTAAAAACCTAAATTTCCAGATTTTGAATTTGGGAGAATTTTTATGATTTTAAATATATTTTTTCACTTTTTTAATGGGTCTTTAAATCATATTTAAATCAGTCCCAAGTTGAAATCCTTCTCTTGCAAATAATTTAATTTTTTGACAAAAACCATTGTTTTAATGTGTGTGTCGTCCAAGACTAGTAAACCTAGGTATAAGTATTATTTTTTTCACAAATAATCAGCCTTTAATTCTCCTCCTCATTGCCCTACTCATTCCTCTCCTCCTCTCATTCTATTTTAGTTTAATGTTTTTTTCCTTTCCTCCATTGTTGTTGTCGCCTACACCTCCCATTTTACCATCTCTTTCTTCTTCTTTTTGTATCAAGATTGTTCACCATCTCCTTTAATTTATTGCTTCTATTTATCCTCATCTAAATCAACACCAAATCTGAAATCTTGAACTCCAATATTGATCCTGAATATTGCCAAGAAAGTGTCATTATCGTTTCTCTCAACTAGCTTGGGTAAGAGCTCTTGTTTCTTCAAATTTTTTTATTAATCTTGCCAATTAAATACCTAAATTTCCATATTTTGAATTTGGGAGAATTTTGATGATTTTAAATATATTTTTTCAGTTTTTAATGGATCTTTAAATCGTATTAAATCACTCCCAAGTTCAAATCCCTTCTCTTGCAAATAATTTAATTTTTTGACAAAAGCCTATTGTTTTAATGTGTGTTTCATCCAAGCCTAGTAAACCTAGGTATAAGTATTATTTTTCACAAATAATCAGTCTTTAATCCTCCTCCTCATTTCCCTAGTCATTCCTCTCCTCCTTTTATTCTATTTGATTTTAATTTTTTTTCCTTTCCTCCATGGTTATTGTCGCGTACACCTCCCCTTTTACCATATCCTTCTTCTTCTTTTTGTATCAAGATTGTGCACCATCTCCTTTAATCTATTGCTTCCATTTATTCTCATCTAAATCAGCACCAAATTTGAAGTCTTGAACTCCAAGATCGATCCTGAACATTGCCAAGAAAGTGTCATAATCGTTTCTTTCAACTAGCTTGGGTAAGGGCTCTTCATTCTTCAATTTTTTGATTAATCTTGCCAATTAAAAACCTAAAATTATAGATTTGTAATTGTGGAGAATTTTTATGATTATAAATATTTTTCTTCTACTTTTTAATGGGTCTTTAAATTGTATTTAAATTAGTGCCAATTTTAGCCACCATGGGTGGTGGTGCGTGTGCCTATGGGCAAGAAGGGGGCAGTTTTGTTTCTTAAATATTGCCCACTTATTTCCAGACTTAAATTGTGTACTTGAACCTTCTTAATCAGCCTCAAATCACATATTTATTAGGGAAAAATGTTCTTGATCAATTGGTCATTCGAATCTCACAAATCGGGAAATGTAAGTGTGATTAAATGTAAACTAGTTTGTTATTTTGACATAGTTGTTGGGTTAAGGTTATGGATTGATTAAATGAGGGATTTTAATAAATAGTAGCTACTAATTTTCCAGTATATGATTGTGTTATGTGCCGACCCAAACGCCCTAAATCAACTGTAAAGCCGAAAGACGTTCGCGTATGCGATTCACATCAAAACTGTGTAAGAAATCTAACTAGTTTGGATTCGTAAAAGAGTATTAATTTTGACAATTGATTTGAACCCATAAGTGGGTGTTTAATAAATGGTTAACGGATGAATTGATGGAATTTATATTGATTTTTTTACTTAGGTTTGTTTTAATATTTATTAAGGAAAATTGGAAGACTTACTAATGCGCTGTGAAAAAGCGAAAGATAAAGTATAGGTCCTAAACTCATGAGCTTGTTTGAAATTGATAATTATCATGTTATGTTTGATGAATTAGCTTGCTGGTTGGATTGGCTTAAGATCCAAATAATTAGTTTTGTAAGTGGCCAAACTAGGTACGTTTCGAGCCCTAAAAGATTGATTTGTTAGCAAAGTTGCTAGTTTGACAGTGTGACTAGGTGATTGGGATTGTGATGCGTGATTGTGTTATATGATATGAGATAGGTTGTTTGAATAGCATGATTTGCTGAAATATTGATTTTATGCATGATATAATTGCATGAGATATTTGTTATGATATATATTGAAAAGGTTGCTATACTTGCACAATGAAATTCGTAAAGTATGTGAAGTTGAATGATATTGATAGACACCATCATAATGATAATTTGACAGTTGGAACACTACTTCCATTTACTGAAAGTATCTGATTATTGAGGATGTGTTAAACATGTCAATTAAATGTGAAAAGTATTGAATTACGACTATGTATGAGTTTGCTTGACATATTGCATATACATGGGGATGGGATATTTTGTGGACGACAGAGGAGTTCCGTGGAGTACCGATGACATTTTAAGTCTGCATTTATTCGTAGTCAGTGCACTGCATTTAGAGTACCAAGGGGATTGACGATTATATCATATTATTGTTATTCAGTAGTTTACTGCATTATTGATTATTGGTGGTTTTACCACATCGAGCTATGCTCGCATTCATTGGAGTTTGGCCGACGGGTTCTGAAAAACTCGTGGTGTGTAGCGGATGGTATGGGTAGGATCTCACATGTGTATTTTATCATGATCATGTTCACTAAAACTGCTATTGATGATGTTTGATTAAGCTATTTTATTTCATGTGAAACTGCTTGAATGAATGCAAATTGCTTACTTGTTTAGACTCACACTGATCTTGTTAAGGTCACCCCATTATTTTAACTTCTCAGGTAATGAACGAACTTAGGATCGGAATTGGCATGTAGACGTACAATGGACTTTAGACTCAATCTCATCATATTACTTTATTTTAATTTAATTTTTAGTTTGTTTTCTCATTATAATTATTCGATTTTTGGACTATAAAATTATTGAAATTGTGGTTTGAGACTGTTTTGTTTTGGGGATTTACATGCATCATGTTTTTCATTATTAGGATGGACTGGCGGATTTATATACATTTAAATTGGACTATGCATGTTATTGGGCTAAGTTATTAATAATTTGGTTAGTAAACAGTAATTTTTTGTTGCGAAGAAGTTAATCAAAATGTTTTTCAAAGGCAATGTCGAGTACTGAGTTTTACAAAAACTACACCTAATTCACTCATTTGACCTAAACATGGTTGGGTTAATTAAATGAATGTTTTCCAAAATTTGCAATAGAAACCATGGTTTTATAAAAAGAGAGTATCTAAAAGTTTTTAACTATCGTTAGAGTGGCTTCGACACTTAGGTGTCCAATGTGAATTTCACAATTTGGTCATAACGTCTAGGCTGAGTTTGGGAGGTTACAAAGAAACTTTCAAATTTATTAAACTTTCGGCCAACAATTCAAGTAAGTCCTTAAGCTATTTTTATGGAAAGTGAATCATAAGAGCCTAGTTTAATTAGTCCATGTATCAATTTTTTCAATTGTTAAGTTTTTAGCAAGTTCTTATTATGGAGAAATTGGTGAATTAGGCTTGAAATTGATAATTAATAAGCTTAGATCATGATAATGACTAAATTGTAAAGCTAATTAAGTTTGTCAGATAACTTTGTAACATTTGGGGCTATATTGACTAAATAAAAACCTATCATGAAATTATGTTATAGATAGGAAGTATAGGGTCCCCACTGAAAGAAAGTGAGGTCGGATTTTGATCCGATGTTAGATATAAAAAAATATGCATATCCTGAGTATAAGGACTAAGTTGAATAAAATGAAAAATATGAGTGACTATTATTTGAAGGTGAATTGGATGGAATCTGATATTGTTTTATTTATTGAATTATCAAACGTAGCTAACGACGACGTTGAGCCGACGTGAGAGAAAGACAAAGCGAGAGTCATTGACGAGTGACAAGAGAATTTGATTTGTACTTTTATGATTCGAGATCATTATATGTATAGATTTACATGTTGATTGCATGAATAATTATTGAGGTAAGCTTATATTTTTGTATAAAATGATTTGTTTTGAATTATATTGAATGTTGAGAAAATTAGATTGAATTTAATATAGTATAAAAGAGAGTGTGATATAATTAATATGTGATATGTGATATGTGATATGAATATAATATGAACTATGTTAGGTGAAATTGAACATATATGAATTGATGATGAAATGAAATGGCACTATGATGTATGAATGGTTGATGCCCATGTAAACTTAGTAAAAAGTAGGATATAGTTGGCATGCCAATAAAATCATATGCGCATTTCTGTACAGGCTTGTTAACGGTGCAGAGATTATGATATGTCATTCGAGATCCAGCATTGGTTGTAGATCATTGAGTATTTATTGTCTCTTCAGAGATTTTGGTGTGGCGGAGGGTGTATTTGCATATGTATATGCATTTATTGCTTACGAGCTTCGCATGCATTAGTATGATGTAGTTTATGCTCATATGAGCTATCTTGGTGTTGTGTAGTTTACCTGCATGTCTGAGTATGCTTTTACTAAGATTGCATTGGGCAAAACATTAAATTGAATTTTGAAATCAGATTATAAAATATGAATTTGATAATGAGATTTGAATTGAATGATGATACGTATTGATATTATAAGTTTACATATATGAAATGTGATTCACGACAGGCTGTGATAGATCATGTGAACCAGTTTATACTAGCCTAGGAGGTTATTAGTAACAAAAAAAATCAATGGATTTGATATGGAATGTGATGATATAAATTATGATATGAGTTGAAACGAGAAAGAATTTGATGTGATAGTAGAAAGAATGATATGATATGTTTATATTGAATTGTTGATTGTAATATAGCATGATTTGGTATAAATGTAGAAGCTTAGTTAAATGAATTTGTGCATTATCTTGACAACTTGTTTTCAATGATACATGAATTCGTATATAAAATTTATAGTCGTATAAATGATATATTGATGGAAATATTTGGCATAAATAAAATATGCATTGGTTGAAATTAGAACTTGAACTAATTGTGCTCCTTGAGCTAATGTTATTGTTTCAATGACTTGAATCATGAAAGTACCACTGAGTTTTATAGCTCAAAGTACAGTTGTTATTTTCATGCGTATGACTATTATTAATAGTCCTCGACTCAACAATATTTGTATAGTCTCTTTTCGTTTTAATATTTGGCATGTGCCTAAGTTTTAAGTCGGTTTTGTAAATATATTATCATGTTGATATTTAAGATAGTAATGGTTAAATTGACATGGCCAAATGATATTATGTAACACCCCAAACCCGGCCTAGACATCATGACTGAATCAGGCGGTGTCACATGAGAGTGTTTTTAGAAAACCTTAGCAAGTTTAAATTCGTTCTGTTTAATATCTCTACTTAAGTCGTGAAATCACTATTCAAGTTATTACTTGAAAACATTTTTTTATCGCGGAAGTTATGACATCATTCATTTATATGAAACCCGAAGTTAAGTTTCCAAAACATATGAGTGGTGTCGCCGTTTATAAATCAGTAAAATTAACAATTTAAAATCCTGAAATAAACCCAAAATAGTTCGAACCTAAATACATAAATAGTCCCGAAGATAAATACTAAATGAGAGCAAATAAAATCGAATGTAACTCATGAAACCAACATATGACTAACGGTGGTCACCGTCGAGCCCTCCGTTGCACAATCCATCTACTGCTGGGAATTACCTAACAGATAAAATAAACAAAGGGGTGAGTTTTCGCAAACTCAGTGTGCGCATCCCCATTGACAACATGCATACAAATAGGTAACAGAATACAAATAATTCAACCTTAGCCATTTTCAGAATCAGTGTGGACCCTAGCCCACTCGGATACAAAATCAGAACAATCAGGCCTTAGCCCACACAAACATCGTATGTATAACAGATCAGATTATCAAAGAAACATGCCCACTAACCCTGAACACCATCTCCGTCCAACCCAACACACCATGTGGGGATAGAATCGACCCATCCAGCCCTACACACCAAGTATAGGAATAAAGTCAACCCATCCAACCCTACACACCAAATGGTACCTTAAAACGGCGCATATCAGATACATGCAGCATAACTGCCAGATAACATGCTAATAGCCTTTCAGTCTTCCTTCTCTTTACAACAATCCCAACCCAATGCAATGCAACATAAATAATATGGCATGTTTGTATGCAGATATCAAATCATACCATCATCAAGTCAGAACAGATATACAAAATCAAACAGATACACATGCTAAAATTAACATGCTTTTGCATACAATCCAGTAAAAAATCAAAGTATGGGGTCTAAGTAATGCTTACCGACCCTACAGTCCGGTCACAGTCGACTTCGGTGACCCGTGCAACCTTACAGAACATTTCAAACAATTTGGGCTCACACGCCCGTGTGCCCTACCCGTGTCGGCCCACACGGCCCAAATGGGCCTTGCCCGTGTGGATCACATGGCCTGGCCCAAAATCCCACACGCCCGTGTGGTTCACCCGTGTTGCCCACACGCCCATGTGGCCTACATGGCCCATTTGGTCAAGCCTGTGCCTCGCACACGGACTCGCCAGCCTCACACGGCAGTTTCTGTCGTGCCTGTATGGCGCGCGCATGACCTAGCTCGTCAGTCACACGCCCGTGTATCGTAACACAGACTACCACAAGGGCAATCCACATGCCCGTATGGCGTCAACAAACAGCTTTTCGACTTTCACCGAAACTCATTTTCTGTGTAAATGAAGTACACACCTGGTATTGATCTGAAGCTAGCGCAACCCCGAGCACTCTATAACCTATTATTGAACAGGATTTCACCCTTTTAATCACTTAATCCGAGTTACTAAGAAATAAAAAAATCCCGAAAGTTAATGACAACGTTACCTTGAACCAAAAATGGGGATTCCTCACTGTTTAGAACGTCGATTAGTGACCCATGGAACCCTGATTGTCTCCTAAATAGAAAATAATCCCTTAATTACCCAACATTTATTAGAATGAAACAGAACGCATCTCCACACTTACCGAAAGAGCGTCTCCAAAGACGAAAGCAAAACTATCAAAAAGAGAGAAAATAAAGAGGAAATAGTGTAAATGAAATTTCGGCAGCACAAGAGGGGGATTTTCGGCAAAAAGAAAACAAAGAAAGGTGGAGAAGGGAGTTGCAGAGAATTTCAGCAGGAAAGGATTTTCGGAAAGAATGAAAAACTAACCAGATAACCCTAAAATCTACTACTCCTCTATCCAGCAGTTTACTAAAACTCTACCTTCTAGCTGAAATTTACAGCAAAATACTCCTCCTCTTTCCCACACAGAGAATCGAACCCCAGACCCCATCATACCAACACACACTTAGCCACCAGACCAGCGAGCCCATTCTATTATATTCATACAAATAAATTCTTAGAAGCCTATTCCAAAAGCCAAGCTTTATTCATATAAGAACCAAAATTTTGCCGAAGCCTAGACTTCAACTTGGGACCTCCCCAACACACCCCAAAGCACTTAATCACATAAGCAGGCATATATTTATGTCAAAAATAGGGCAAAAATACAGTAAATATTCCAAAAGCCGAAATTACGAAATTTGGGGCGTTACATATTGTATATGTTGTGATTTGAGATTGTTGAAGTTGAAACAAACTTGATACGCAAATTTGGTATTAGGTTCGATATAATGAATTGGTACCAAATGGTTAAATGGTTAGAAATGTAAAAAATGTCATACGTATCAAAGTAGAAATGATGATTTAGGTAACTTATATGTGTATGTGACATTAAAGGCAAGAAATGAACATATGGAAATGGTATTTTTGTTGAAATGATTGAATTGAGGTATTGGTTTGTTTGTTTAGGTGTTACAAATGGGTACTATTTGGATTATCTGAAAATGGACAGTCACATCACGACGTCAGGCCCTTAACGTCGCGACAAGGTCAAGTTAGTGAGTTATGTCGCGACCTAGAATTGCCAAAATCACGTCAACCTAATAATTTGAAAAATTCACAATTTGGTCCTTATTTGGTCTTAAGTTATTTAAAGAGCTTTCATAAGCTCATATACAACTCAGATATGAACATATATTATATTGTAACAATGTTTTCAACTAAATAATGTGTTAATTGTGAACTTGAATTGTAATTGATCATAATTAATTTGACAACAAATGTGGCATCCCATAACTTGGACCCGACAATTGGGTCAAGTATGGGGTGTTACAAATTCTCTGTTAGGAATGTATATCGTTTTCTAACCACTCAACACCCATAACAACTCCCTAACAATACCTACAATATCAATGGGAAAGCCCTTTGGAAGAACACCTCCCCTAAAAACTCTTGGTATTTCTCTGGAAACTATGTTACGATTAAATACCTTAGGGAAAACTAATTTGCAATCGTCAAGTAGCTTCCAACTCATTTTGCCCTATATGAAACCAAGACGATGAATCGATCGACCACCTTTTCCAAACATGTTCTTTCTCTAAAGCAGTTTGGTTCGGCTCTTAATGGTCAATTCGATCCAACCTCGTTGGATACATAAATGTCAAGGCTTAGATCAAGTAGTCGATTCAAGAGTATCATACTCTAGATTCTTGTCAGAATTTGTTGTATAATGGATGGTTGACACTTATGTGGAAACACGTAAACCAAGTATGCTTCTCCCAAAAAATACCTAATCCCATTATAGTTATCAAAAGCACCCAGATATGCCAACACCAATACCATGTCCTCTTGACACCAAATTGAACAAACAAGTAACCGAATCACCCTATTATTACACAACACTATCACTTAGGGGCGAGCAAAATTCGATTTGACTCAAAAAAATAAAATAAAAAGTTTAAATTTTGATTTATTCAAATCGAGTTAATCGAATAAACTCAATTTTTTTTGAATTTTGAGTTTGAATCGAGTTGAATTTTTGAATTCGAAAAACTCAAAAAATTAGAATAAACCAAATATCAAACTCTTTTACTTCCCTTCGCCTCAAACCCCCAAAACTTTTTTCTTTTTATTTCCCCTAAAAGTTTTACTTCCCCTCAAAAATTTTAGTTCTTTTCAGACCCCCAAAACTTTTTTTCTTGTGTTTTTCACCCCAAACTTTTACTTTCTCCCAAACCCTAAAAACTTTTTTTTTCAAATTTATGTCTACTATTTCTATTATTGAATTAAATTTCACATTTTGTACTATTTATATTATTGAATTATTTAATCATGCTGAATCTTTATCAATTTCTATTAAAATTGAATTATTGATGATGCCATAAAATATTTGTGTTAAAATTTTCTTTTGGTATTAATTTCACATTTTATCTTTATAATAACTTTTATTTAAAAAAATCATATTTTTTTACATTTAATATATTTTTTAATTTCAAAATACATAACGATAAGAATCAACAGATAATTGAAGCAACTATGCAAGTCAAGAAGCTAAATTGTATATAGAAGATTAATAAATAAATTATTAAGGGGCGAAGCTAATAGCAAATTTGATTACTATGGGCAAATTTGATCACGGCGGGTGATAGTGGCTACAAAGACACAAAGTCATTTTTTTTATTTAACTCAAACATTTATATTCATTTCGATTCGAATTCCATCTCATTCGACTCGATTCAAGAAAATTTCAAATCGAGTTAGGATGATAAAATAGGATTCATCAACTCGATTAACTCAAAAAAATTCATTCGATCCAATTCGATCGAATGCTTACCCCTACTATCACCTAGGCCTTGCACCACCCCAACCACCTCAACATTCTCGAATATTCTCGCCTCCCATTTTAATAAAACGACAAGATACTTCAGAGTAGCAACAGCTATCACTAGATTTAAACCAACTCCTCTTTCCATATCTATATGTTACTCCGGTCACTCTACCCTCCATAGTAAACTCATTTTCACCCACTCTTTACTTTTAAAAGCCCACCACCTCAGGCTTTCATCATTCAGTCTACACTACCTTCAGAGGAAAACGGCTTTTCATCTAACAAGTTGAGTGCACCAGAAGTTACAGCCCATACGAAGTGACAATACTCTAGAACGACATATTTTATGTGCTAATCGCATGCTTATTTTGAGTATGATCCTACTAATTTAAATTATTTTATGGTTTTTTATCTTTTAGGGACTAAATTGGAGGCAAGAGGAAATTTAAAGGCAAAAAGTGCGAATTTGAAGATATACACATGCAAAGAAAGAGAGAAGTGGTGCCAAAAATGCAAACATGGAAGACCCAAGGACTAAAATGCAAAAGAAGAGATTTTATAGCACAAGACTCTATTTTAATTTCAATTATATTAAGATAATTATTAAGGATTTTTATTTAGATTTAATTCTAGGATTTATTTTCATTTATCTTTATTTATCTTTATTTATTTGTGATCACGTGATTCGTAATAAGTAATAAATATTTATAATGAAGATCAAACCTAGACTAACTATTATCACGACGAAAAGGCAAGCGCACCTATCGAACAATAGTACAGTAATGGCAAGACCGGGATATCGTACCCAAGGAACCAAAAGTACTAGTAATAACTATCTTTTTATTATCTAGCCTAAGAATAAAAGGGGTTTTATTTGTTTTAATTAACTAATTATCTAAACTAAGAACGCACAGAGAAAAGAATTGGGGAATTGCTTTTGGGAAAATCGATTGACTTGAGACAATACCTAAGGAAAAATCCACCTAGACTTTACTTGTTATTCTGGCTCCAAATCAGACGATTTATCCATTCAACTTGTTCCGTAGAGATCCCTAAGTTATGTTTCAAGACTAATAACGTCTAATCCCTAGATTGAATAACCGACACTTTTCTCTAATTAACACTCTAAGGTTGCATTAACTCGATCTATGGATCCCTTTATTAGGTTTCACCCTAATCCGGCAAAATCTTGTCACCCTATTTCTAAGCGTGCAATCAACTCCGCTTAATTATGACAAAAGTACTCTTAGACAGGGTCTATTCCTCCTCTGAATAAGAGCATGTCTTGAATCAGTATCCTGGAATATCAAAACAAGAATTAAGAACAAGTTAAATATTTATCATACAATTCAGAAAATAATAACAAGATTCTTCTTAGGTTTCATTCCCCTTAGGTATTTAAGGGATTTAGTTCATAACTAAATAAGAAAAAATCTCCAAAGAATAAAGAATACAAAACATAAAGAAAACCCAAAACTCCTGAAGGGAAATTGAGGAGAGATCTTCAGTCTTGATGATGAATCCGGCTTCTGAGATGGATCAATTGGTTTCCTCGGGGTAATTTCTTAACCCCCTATTCTCCGTCCCCCTTTTTCTCCTCTTCTAGGGTGTATTTATAGGCTTTGGAATGCCTAGAAGCCCTCAAAAGTGGCCTTTTCCGAATTGGACTTAACTTGGGCTCAGCATAGACACGCCCGTGTGACGTGCCCGTGTGAGTCGTGCTCCAATTCTACCAGATTGACACGGCCATGTGGTCTGACCGTGTGAGGAGGTCCAGGCCATGTTGATTTCGTACTTTGGTCCATTTTCTCCGTTTTTGGCCCGTTTCTCGTTCCTTTCGCTCTCCTATGCTCTCCTAAGTATAAAACATGAAATTAAAGAATTAGAAGCATCGAATTCACCAATTGTAATGAGAAATCATCCATAAAATGCATTAAATATGGGGTAAAATGTGTATAATTTACGGTTTATCAAATACCCCCACACTTAAGCATTTGTTTGTCCTGAAGCAAAATTCTCAGCTCATAATCAAAATAAATCCTTCTCAACTTATAATTTCTATCAATAATATCTCAAATTAATCCATAGGTAATCATACATTGAGAATTTAACTAAAAGAACATAAAAGTTTCAATCATTCCAAGTTGAGCATTTTATTCCGAAAACATAGGTGTTTTCCCTCATCTAAGTAATTACTTTTAATTCAGAATATCACAGAGTTTTACATCCTCACTAAAGATTCACTCAAATCACTCAAGGTGTTTTAAGGACAATAAAGGAAGCACTCAATAGTCAATAATGGAAAGTCATTACCATAAGCTTGCATGAAAATCAAATCTCCACCACTTTAATTTAAGATGATACATCAATCAAAAGGTCTTTAGAGGGTTGTAATGAGGCTTGGTTAGGGGGTGTGGTCACAAGCTGAAAAAAAGGGTTAGAATCGAGATTGAATTGAAAAGTTGCCTAACTAGAAAAGGAGTTAATCTTCACTTGCGTACAACAGAGCTTTGCTCAGAATATGAAATTACATATATGCATACATAGTTGTTGTTTTTTTTTTAAGAACAAGTTAAATAATATAAACTAAATATCAAGAACAAAACATAGCTAGGCAATCCATTCAACTCAACTCTCGACAAAAATAGGGATTAATTTAGGGGATTTCAACAATAATGGGTTAAAGGTTAATATTAAGGGTAATACAAGAAATGGTTTGTTAGGCTCAATGGGGTTTACTAGGGGTTAATTGTGGAGGTAGGTTTTTCATGGCATGAGTGGGTTAATCCTAAGTGCCTTAATCATTTTGATAAATCAAATCAAATGGTGTGGTCTCGACATGCATAATCAAGCAAGTTCTAGAATAACAATTCAATACTGATGCACTCAAAGCAATAATAAAAGTGAGCATGAAAAGATGAATAGATACTCAAAAGGCTCAAAAATCTCACAAAAATTATGGCTTTTTGATTTTTAGACTCGTGAATTCCAATTCAAAGTAATACCTAGACTTGGGGAAACAGCCTAAGATTTTGAATTCTTAAAAATCAACTCACCATGCTTGATTCTCTATTGTTTGAAAGTTTAAATAATTAATGCATAAATCCCTATGTTTTAATTCAAGATATATCAATCAAAATCATAAATTAATTAAAATTTATCCTAAATATGATATGAGAGTTTTTTCAAGAGAACAAGATGATTATTCAAGGATTTTTTTGATAATGAAACAACTACCACCCACACTTAAGATGTACATTGCCCTCAATGTACAAAGATAGATATTAGAGTAAAAAAATAAGATAGGGAGAGAAGTGAAACTTCCAGTATGATGAATTCCACGAACTAGAGTTTTAGAGAGTGATCGGTTCAAGAGTCGAGGAGGATACTCCGGCGGTCGTAGAGGTTCATTAGGCCATAAGTCCTGCGCCAAAAGAATATTATATCTAGTGGTAGCTATGGTCGTGGTCGAGCACGACATGGCAGTCGTGGAGAACCTTTCCCGCTGGAGTTTTATTTCCTATGTAAGGATGAGCTTAAGAGCTCTAAATAACTGTAATAAAATCAGGAACTTTTTAGGGGATAGTAGGAAGAATAAGTACTCGAAAAGAAATAGCCAAAATTTATAATAAAATTTTAAATCTGCTAAAAAATAAAAATCAAAATCAAAATCAAAAAATAAAAAGTAGTTTGAATAAAAATTAAAAACATAAAATAATAAAATAAATATTTCTAAACATCTTCATCACCGGATGGTTCGCGATGAGATGTGGACCCGCGGAAGATGCGCTCCCTTCCTCTTCTTCAAGGCTGGTACGGCGATTTTCTTTCCTCTTGAAGATGACATTGAAACGAAGTTGGAGGCTGCGTACGGGCGTGGCAGGGGGTACAACCGTGTGGAAGGAAAATGGAGGGAAAAGATATGGGAAAGTGAGGATTAATGCAGGGGAAGTGGATTTTAGGATGGTTTGGGGGTTAGGGAAATGAGAATCTCGGGAATGGTGGCCGGAACAGGGATTAGGGAATGGAGAATGGTAGATTTTGGCTAGGTTTTTGAAATGGGGAAGAAGATGAACAGTTGTTTGCTTACATAAGGGAGGACTACACGGCCTAGGGCCACGCCCGTGTACTCTGAGGGTGAGCCCATGTTTTTTTGAATTTTACGATTTAGGTCGTGCCCGGCTACTATCTCACGCCAGTGTGTCTTGGGCGTATGTGGTACACGGCCATGTGGCACAGTCGTGCCGAGCTTTGTTCGCTTCTTCCACACCCGTGTGTTAGGGTACCACGCCCGTGTATTGTTGTCCACGGCTTAACGGCACAGAAGTGTCTCCAGCCCGTGTTGAAGAAACAGAATCGAGCCTTGCCCTTGGCACGCCCGTGTTTTTCTATTCCCACGCCCGTGTTCACGTATCAAGTTCACCCACGGTCATGTCGCATAGCCATGGGGATTTATCGCATCCCGTGTTTTGAGGAATCATGTCCCGCTTCCACACAGCCGTATCGCACAATCGTGTCACTTCCCCTGTTTGGCCACGGCTTTAGGCAAGCCCGTGTGCCTGGCCGTGTGTGCTGAAAAACTTTGCAATTCAAAGATAAAGTTAATGATTTAAAGTGTTAGAAATTAAAAATAAAGAAATCAAAATATGTTAGTGCTTGGGTTGCTTCCCAAGAAGCACTTATTTATAGCCTAAGCTCGACTTACCTCTCTAGTGAATGGTCAGGGTGGTTCGAGGAGTTTATACTCCTCATTCCTGCTATCAATCTCATCAAAATAGGGTTTTAATCGGGTGTTGTTTACCTTAAAAGTGTCAAACTTGGGGTGACTCACCTCTACCGTACCGAATGGAAAAATACTGAGTACCGTAAGAGAGATTTCCTCATTCGATGTGGTAGTGACAATGTGGGGATCTACGGTATCTAGTAAGACTTTATCGCCAACCTTAAGTTGATGAGGAGAGGTATCGAGCTTGTTTTAGCGTAGTTTCAATTTATCATGTGTCTCGATTTATGTGCTCGTCATTCGTCTAGCTCCTCTATCCGTAGCCTTCGTTCTTCATGAATGTGTCCTCTATCATTTCTGAAACATGGCTCGTGAACTTCTTTGAAGCTTAATTTCTGCAAAGTCATATTGTTAGTTTTAGTAGATTAGTGTGGACTATTACCTTCAATGTTCAATGTAATGCCAGAATTACGAGCTTGAAGGGTGATCGTTTCGTCTCCCACACGAAGTGTAAGCTCACCTGTGCCAACATCAATAATTGTTTTAGCAGTTGTTAGAAAGGGCCTTCCTAAAATCAAAGGGGTGTTATTATCCTCCTCTATGTCTAGAACAACGAAATCAACGGGGAATATGAACTTATCTACTTTCACGAGTACATATTCAATAATACCCCTAGGGAATCTTATAGTTTTATCTGCCAATAGAATGCTCATCCTAGTTTGTTTAGGTTTCCTAAAACCTAGTTGGTTAAACATTTTCTAAGGCATAACGTTAATACTAACCCCTAAATCAGCTAATGCATAACTTATATCTAAACTACCAATTAAACAAGGAATTGTAAAACTCCCTAGATCTTTCAATTTGTGGGGTAGCTTATTCAGTAGAATAGCTGAGCAGACTGCATTTAGCTTCACATGCGATGCTTCGTCTAACTTCCGCTTATTTATTAAAAGCTCTTTTAAAAATTTCATTGCATTTGGCATCTGGGACAAAGCTTCAATAAATGGCAAGTTAATATGTAATTTTTTCAAAAGTTTGAGGAATTTACCGAATTGTTCGTCTGAGCGGTCTTTCATCGTCGCGTTAGGGTATGGGACACGAGGTTTATATTCATCATTCACCGTTTTGTTATGACTTACCTCACTTTTACCTTTGCTCACCACAGTTCATTGCATCAATTCTGGCTCAGGCACAATGAATCCTTCCTTATCTTGAGAACTAAATGCTTTGAGGTATTCCCTTGGGTTAGGTTCAGTATTACTTGGTAAGCTACCTTGTGGTCATTCAGAGATTAGTTTGGATAGCTGGCTTATCTGAGTTTCGAGTCCTTGGATTGATGCTTGTTGATTTTTAAGTGTTGCCTCGGTATTTTGGAAACGGGTTTCTAACATTGATATGAATTTTGAGAGCATCTCTTCAAGGTTCGGTTTCTTCTCTTGTTGATAAGGTGGCTATTGAAAACCTTGAGGATTTTATGGCTTTTGATTTCCTTGACCACCCCAGGAGAAATTTGGGTAGTTCCTCCAACCTACATTATAAGTATTACTGTATGAGTTATTTTGAGATCTAAAGTTATTGTTACCCATATAGTTGACTTGTTCCTCTTCAGTTATAGGATTGAAGGATTGATATTCTGTATGCACACCTCCTCCACTTGAGTCACACCTCATTACTGGATGTACCTGCATAGAACCAAGTAAACCATCAATCGTTTTATTGAGAAGTTCTACCTGATTTGACAGCATAGTAACTGAGTCGACGTTATAAACGCCGGCTGTTTTTATTGGCTTAGTCCTCATGATTTGCCACTAATAGTTATTCAGTGACATTTCTTCAATGAATTCATAAGCCTCTTCAGGTGTTTTGTTGTTGATGGTTCCGCCAGCAACTGCGTCAACCATTTGCCGAGTCGAGGGATTCAGACCATTGTTGAATGTTTGTATTTGCAGCCAAAACGGTAACCCATGGTGAGAGCACCTTCTCAGTAAGTCCTTGTATCTCTCCCGTACATCGTAAAGTGTTTCTAAATCCATCTACACAAAAGAAGAGATATCATTACGTAATTTAGCCATTTTAGCCGGCGAAAAATATTTTAGTAAAAATTTCTCGGTCATTTGTTCCCAAGTAGTAATTGACCCTCGTGGTAACAAGTTCAACCACTGTTTAGCTTTGTTCCTCAATGAAAAAAGAAATAACCGAAGATGAATGGCATCATCAGAAACGCCATTGATTTTAAATGTGTCGCAAAATTCCAGAAAGTTTGCTAAGTGAGCGTTGGGATCTTCATCCTGCAAACCATCAAACTGAACAAACCGCTGTATCATCTGAATAGTGTTAGGTTTTAATTCAAAAGTATTTGCAGCTACAGCAGGTCTAACTATGCTAGATTCAGTTCCTGTTAAAGAAGGTTTAGCATAATCATACATAGTGCGTGCAACAGGATTTTGATTAGCCGCAATTGCAGGAGGTAACTGATTGCCTTGGTTTTCAGCCGTCTCTTCGATTGGAGGTTGAGTATCGTCTTCTTGCTCGTTCTCTGCGTGTATCTTAAGCTGCGCCTTTTTTCTCTTTGGTTTCTAAGAACTGTACAATCAATTTCTTCGTCAAAAAGTAATGGTCCCGACGAGTTTCTTCTAGTCATAAACTATAAAAACCTGCCAAGAGAAAGAAAAAATAAATTAATAAATAATAATAATTAAATTAAATTAAATAGCAAGAAAAATAAATGGTTAAAGTTATAAAAATTGAGCGTTCCTAATATCTTAGTTCCCCGGCAACGGCGCCAAAAACTTGATCGCGTGATTCGTAACAAGTAATAAATATTTATAATGAAGATCAAACCTAGACTAACTATTATCACAACGAAAAGGCAAGCGCACCTATCGAACAATAGCATAGTAATGGCAAGACCGGGATATCGTACCCAAAGGAACTAAAAGTACTAGTAATAACTATCTTTTTATTATCTAGCCTAAGAATAAAATGGGTTTTATTTGTTTTAATTAACTAATTATCTAAACTAAGAACACACAGAGAAAAGAATTGGGGAATTGCTTTTGGGAAAATCGATTGACTTGAGACAATACCTAAGGAAAAATCCACCTAGACTTTACTTGTTATTCTGGCTCCAAATCAGACGATTTATTCATTCAACTTGTTCCGTAGAGATCCCTAAGTTATGTTATTATCCCTATTCAAGACTAATAACATCTAATCCCTAGATTGAATAACCGAGACTTTTCTCTAATTAACACTCTAGGGTTGCATTAACTCGATCTATGGATCCCTTTATTAGGTTTCACCTTAATCCGGCAAAATCTTGTCACCCTATTTCTAGGCGTGCAATCAACTCCGCTTAATTATGACAAAAGTACTCTTAGACAGGGTCTATTCCTCATCTGAATAAGAGCATGTCTTGAATCAGTATCCTGGAATATCAAAACAAGAATTAAGAACACATAATTAAGAACAAGTTAAATATTTATCATACAATTCAGAAAATAATAACAAGATTCGTCTTAGGTTTCATTCCCCTTAGGTATTTAGGGGATTTAATTCATAACTAAATAAGAAAACATCTCCGAAGAATAAAGAATACAAAACATAAAGAAAACCCAAAACTCCTGAAGGGAAATTGAGGAGAGATCTTCAGTCTTGATGATGAATCCGGCTTCTGAGATGGATCAATCGGCTTCCTTAGGGGTAATTCCTTAACCCCCTATTCTCCGTCCCCTTTTTTCTCCTCTTCTAGGGTGTATTTATAGGCTTTGGAACGCCTAGAAGCCCTCAAAAGTGGCCTTTTCTGAATTGGACTTAACTTGGGCTCGGCATAGACACGCCTGTGTGACACGCCCGTGTTAGTCGTGCTCCAATTCTGCCAGATTGACATGGCCATGTGGTCTGCCCGTGTGAGGAGGTCCAGACCGTGTTGATTTCGTACTTTGGTCCATTTTCTCCGTTTTTGGCCCGTTTCTCGTTCTTTTCGCTCTCCTATGCTCTCCTAAGTATAAAACATGAAATTAAAGCATTAGAAGCATCGAATTCACCAATTCTAATGAGAAATCATCCATAAAATGCATTAAATATGGGGTAAAATGTGTATAATTTACGGTTTATCAATTTGTATTTATCTTTTAGAATTTCATTAGGAATAGACTAGGTTTTCTAGTACTATAAATAGGGGATGGAGTGGCACATATTTGACATCTCTTTTTCCTATAAACACTCCCTCTCCCAAAAACCCTATATTTTGTTTTCTCCATATTTTCTTCAATAAAAATCTCATATCTATTTTATTTCTTTCTTTCACAAAAATCATGAGCCACTAAACCAATCTAGCCGAAGGTTGTAAAAATTCTCCAAAAAGGTTCATGAGGCTTAGAATCCGCGCTTAGCTTTCTCAACAGGGTATTCATCGCTTCTCCGCACTACGGGACTGACGCTTCCGTCCATGTCCTTTAATAGGTGATCTTTTCAACTTGTGCAAGGAACGGCCGCTTTGTACGTTTTGGGAAGATTACACAGTCGGTTCGTTGGCTTTCTGTGTTAGAGGTTGGCGAATCCAAGAGGCAAAACAGTGTGGTATTCGCCGTTGGAAAGTGGTGATCTAGCAGAAGATAGTCCCACAAAAACGATTATTGGCTAGAGTCAGGTTCCGCCAAATCTTAAGTCTAAATCTTTGGAGCTGGTGGTCGTGGACGTCCTCTTCCTCTATAACTGACTTATCCTGCTCGAGAAGGGTTACTTAAAAGTCAAGGATTGAATCCAAGGCGGAACGAGACAACCGGAGGCTAAAATCTCGCCACATAAGAAACTTTCTCTATTTTCAAACTTTGTTTATTTTTTCCATTTTAATTTCTGCAATCTATTTAATTTCGCAATTTCAATTCATTTTAAATTCTGTTTTTATTTTTTCAGATTCTTAATTTTATTTTTTTTTCAAAAACACAGGTTTTCTTGGCCAAGAAATTGTCCAAGATTTCAAGAAACTAGCATTCGTACAATCCAGTCCTTGAGGATTCAACCCTACTTCCCCTTTACTGTTATTTTTACTATTTTACAGAGAATAAGATATTTTTGGTGCTCTCAACGACGCATCACAAAGCTATATTGTAACGCTACAACATGGACTTCACATACATATGGAGTTCTCGCATGCCTTACATCGAAAATTCTACTGCATGACTCAAACTGCGACATGCACAAGACATTCTCGAGAATAGTTTCAAGGCATTAACTTGCTATTGTTACGCTTTTGCTATGTTACCAAATACAGATATATCTATGAAATCCTATTATAGGTATTAGATCAAATTAGTCTCTCTACAAGTTAAAATACTTGAAATAATAGAAGATTTAAAGCAGACTTGAGCAACAAAGAATAGTCCTAGAATGAAAATAAATTTATAGAATTAGCTGAAAACAAAATAAGAATAAAAATTAGTCCTGGAAATAGTGGCCAATGAAACAACAGAGAACGGCCAAGTTATTACAGGAATGCCCTTTTCTAAAGCTATCCACTTCACCAGTCATTGTCTTAAACTCCGAACAGACATTTAAAAAAAACATGTCGTGGCAAACCTCAATAATATCACACCAAACACGGTTCATCAAAATACACAATAGCATACCTCCCAGGCTGAAAATACAGGAAAAAAAATTCAACAATGGTCTTAGTACTGCTAATATACAAGAAATCTTTTACTCCACTCTATAAATATTTATATATCTCAAATGATGTGATGAAATTCAATGGGATAAAACTAGATATTAAGAACAACAATCAACGCACTTCTCAATCTGAAGGGTTGAATGCCGTGGTACTCCAGATAAGCCTTCACCTTTGCCATCTTCTCTCTGAAACAAACAACAAGGTTTTTAATCATAAGTTACTATGCTTTTACTTACCTACTAAAAACCAGAATGGAAACATAAAGGCCCAATCCTTTCCAGTTCATCGTCAATAATCCCATTGAGCCAGTATGTCTAGATGGCATACAGTTAAAACCACAAGGATTTCTTGACTAGAAACAACTAAAGAACTTCACATGTTAAAAAGCTCAACAATGGATGACCATATAGTAGCAAGGCTAACAATTTAAGATGATATTATAATAATAAAGTTGAGAACATACCCTGAGTAGGATTGGTACCATTTCTTTTTGCACCCTGCTGGGCTCGAGATAAGGATCGATGGATTCTTGGAGAACCCTGCCTCCCATTTGCACCTGGTAAGGAATGTCTCTTCTTGATATAAATGTCTCTATCTTGCACATCTGGACTTGATCTTGGTGAGTTATTTGTATTAACCTTAGCTCTTGCAGCTTCTGTGGCTTGCATGAAACGGGGAAGAGGATTGCTACTGTTACTATCCCTTGGCTCCTCATCAATGTTCTCAGGTCTTGTTGAACTAAAAGAATTGCGTCTCTTCCCATTTTTCTGATCTTTGGGCAATTCTTCCATAGTACTTGCAGCCGGAGTTGATGGAGAACCCTTGGCTGCAGACAAGGACTTGCTTTTTTGACTGCTCTTGTCAGTTTTTTTCTTTTTAGCTTTCACTGATACCTCGCTAGAAGGTGTTCCTTGAGATTCTGGAACAGTCATATGGCTCCGGGGAGAGACTTCAGGGGATGACCTGTACGCTTGATTTTTCATAGGATCCCGTTCTCTCTGCAGATTAGATGCGCTTTTCAGCGGCTCCTGCTCTACTTGTGGGAAGTCTGCAACAATTAAATTTGCCAACCCCCCTTTAGAATCATCAAGTTTCTCAGGCTGATGGGCAACAGGTAGAGAAGAATCGGGCACTGGGATTGCAACTGTATCATTGTTTTTAACATCCAAGTCCTTTGTACTCTTAGAAGTACAGTTTTCTTGCTCAGAAACTTTGGTTGCACTTTCATATTCTAAGGTTCCAGCTTCTGATCTATCAGGTGAATCAAGAGTGGAAGTAATAGAAAGCTCAGTTCCACATTCGGAGCCACCATGTTGAACCCTCCAATTGTTGAGGACTGGATTTTCTGAGATGCTTGGGTCCTTTGACCTGCTTATCATATCTGCCCCAGAAGGCACAGTGTCCAAGTTTGATTCAACTCTAACATCTTGGTAGGATGAATCAATTGATCTACTTGAATTGGCTGTTGAACTCAACTCCTCAAATTTGGTTTGTGCAGCAATAAATGCAGGATTACTTGTCCTTTTTGAACCCAATACAAATTTTTTTGCCTCTGTTTCCAGATGTTCAGAAGCAAATCTTTCCATAGAATGTTTGGGTTGTTCACTCCCAGTTTCAGGCTTGTTAGAAAGACAATGGACCTCTATTTGAGAATGTGCACTGATTTGCATTGTTTGACCTTGTGAGTTCATCTCGGGAGAGGCCTCTTTCAGATCAGATTTAATTGCACTGTCAATTTGAGGTTGTTCAGAATCATCCGTTACTGACGAGGAAGATGCCTGGCATGCCTCAAACTTAAAGTTGGCTGCATCATGGGTGATCAGATTATCTTCACTTTCTGATGAAACCATTGTCTCCCTTACATGAGGCTTTGGTTCGTTTGACGCAGAAATATTTTCAGAAGGAACTGCAGGAGTACGTGGAGAGTCACAATCTTCAGTGTTCTTTTGTTCTGGTTGTTCAATAGGTAACTCTGCTTTTGATGCCTTTTCAGATGATGACACTGACATCCACCTCTCCAGCCAGCTCCAAGCAGAATTCGGTTTAGATGAATCACACTTGAAGTGGATAGTTTTGGTCTTGGGAGTCGAATCCATCAGCTGCAATCAAAGCAAATTTTCAGTAAGGACGGGTAGACATAATTTGAAAGACAGCTGCCAGCAAATAGTAAAAAACAAGTAGCTAAAGAATGTTTATTTAATATACCTGACGAGCAAACCTATTACTAAGCAGCTTTTCCATGGAATTGTAAGTCAAGTTCTTTTTTGTTGCTGAGTTTCCCTGCTTCAGAAAATAAAAGAAAGAATAGGTAAAACTATCAAAGATTAGTAACTATTGGAAGTGTCATGTATCAGCACAAGAACTCTCCATTTAGACCACCATAATCCCGCTAATCATAAGGACTGTATGATATTCTTTGATGTATTTTCTAGATATTCTTTGATGTATTTTCTATGTAATTCATTGCATCTTGTTTTATATAAAAAGAAATTACTTAAATAAACAACATGAGAAGTAGGACCATTAGTCCATAATTCCTGAATTTCTTGCAAAGCTAATCAAAAAAGTAAACAAATCCTATGTGATACGTATCTCTCTCAAACAGCAACTGAATAGTAAGGTCGTTCAAATTACAGGTGCAACTCACTCTGCAGCCGTTGTTTAAAATTAGATTTGTGCCAGGTGGACTGAAGCGAATATTTTTAACAGGTCTTTAAGGATCACTTTGAACTTTCATGCTCGTAAAAATAGAACATGCTCATAGAATGCCTCTTACTTATGAAAGGCCATCCAGGCAGCACTACCCTACACACTTTAGTTGAACTAGAAATAAGCTGTCTAAAGGAATCATGCCTAAATCCTAATTACACCAAGGCACAGGACTTAAGTCAATAAAAAAAATATAGCCATAGATTCAAACACAAGGTAAATTGTAATGATAAAGTTTTCTTTAAACAGGAAGCTAGCATGTCACCCATCAATAATGAACCAGAACATACAAGGAAAACAGTCTTGTGACTCCTAATTATTGATTTGAGCTGAACGAATTACCAATCTTTGATTGACTTCTTGGTGCTTGCCATCCAGCTTTTCCACATAAGATCCTTCTTGAGATTGGCGAGCACGAACAAGAAGTTGCATTTTGACAATGGCTTGAACACACCGTAAGGTCCCCACAGCATGCCTTCGGACCAAGTGCCCACGCACAGCAGCCTGCAACTTTACTAAATTCTTAAGCTTTCCTAGCTCTTTCTGTGCCTGCAAATGAATGCATAAGAAAAAATGCAAGACACATTACCAATTCGAAAGTTTTAAACTCACACTGAGAAAGAAATTATACCAAAAACCCTCTGATTGCAGTCTGGATGATTACAACAACAGATTCATCTAGGCTGAAATCATCTTCAGCCTCATTTGTAGTGGCAGTAATAGGTTCAGGCACTTTCGATTCCGCTGGCTCTGGGGTTAACTGAGATTTTTCTTCAGTGCATTTTATCGGTGCCAGCAACTGAGATTTTTCTTCAGCAAGTTCTATAGGCGTCAGCGAGTGAGATTTTTCTTCTGTGTACTCTTTCAGTGCCACCAACTGGGATTTTTCTTCAATGTACTCTTTTGGTGTCATCAGCTGAGGTTTCTCTTCAGTGTACTGAACAGTGGAGGTTTTCTCAGAAGCAACCGAGACATCTTGCTGTTGAAACTCAAAACCATCAGAGTCTTGACTTTCCTTAAGTCCTGTAGTGGTAGTTACTTGTATCACAGAGTTGCTAAGCACTCGATGCCGTTCAGATCTCTTCCGAAAACTCCATCCCTTTTTGTCACTTGATCTCTTATTCTGGAATGAAATTTAAACGGCCTAATTCAGTTCAAAGGGAGACCAAGAAAAGAAAGAGGGAGAACAAAAAAGAACAATTGCTCTGTTTTGAATGAATTCAGGTGCTCTTCGCTCTGAAGTCCAACTCTGCCCGATCTTACTGCTTGTTTGATTGAACTTAAACGAATTAAAATGCCCTTAACTCTAAATTCTTGCTAGAATCTATAGCTTTTCCATTGAGATCTAACGATGGCTATCAACAATGGAGTCCCAACAAGGACATATCAGTACTATTGAACTGTCGTCTATCTAAGAGACAAAAGATGGACCACTGCATATACTTAAAAATATGAAGAAAAAAAAAGGGATTAACCTCACAGTTCCTCTTTAAAACACATTTTACGACTTCAGAAATTGAAACTTATCAGTCATTTCCAGTCACCAATGGCATCAGTAGCAGTTAAACTAATCAGATGAAGAACAAAGTAAATAAGGGTGGGTTTGGATTGGCGATTGGGTACGGTGTATGCTACAGTATTTACAGTATCTAATCTCACCGCCACCGCTGTTTTTACACTAATCGCAAGTAAAGCCCATCCAAACTCACCCTAAATCTCATATCATAGCACATTTAAAAAGATGAAACCAAACCAGTTAAAAGAAGATAAATTTTAAAAACCTTTGAGAGTTTCGAAACTTGATACCGAGAAAACTATTTGCATTTAAAAAATTATGGAAAATAATCAGAGTTAAAAAAGGCAGCTTGGACATTGCTGATAAAAAATGCTAAGGCAGGAATTCTCAGATCTTAAAATTCTGGTGTAAGACAAGTTTTCAAACTCCCATTCCTCGACCAAATCCAAAAATTAAACTAAAAGGTGAAATGCAATTCGAAACAGCAGATGAAATACTAATTCAAAGCAAAGTAACAAAAAAAAGGGGGAAAATGCAGCCGTAATTTACCTCAGGGACATCAATGGCGTCGTCTTTTTCAGCGGAATCGCTGCCGCAAGTGATGAGTTTGAAACAGGAAGTGGATTTTCCCATTTTTTTAAAAAAAATTCAATTGACTTTCCCTTTGCTTTCTTCTTCTATCCTTCACTCTCTGAAGTCTTTTTAACTCTACCGAGTGTGTGAGGGACACGACAGTCTAATATTTTGGTGTGTGGATTGGGTATTGGAAATTGCAGCAAAGGTTAAAAAACGGAAAACACGGACCTCAAACACAGTCCTTAAAATCTATTAACTTTTTATGTTGGAATCCGCCACTTATCATGATTCTGTTACTGTTCCTGTTACGTTCGTTTGAGAGAAGCGAAAAAGAAGAAAGCTGTCAGAACTCCACACTTTTCTTTTCCTCTCTATTAAAATAAATGAAAAAAATTTAAAAAAATTTATATTTACATGATTAATAACACAAAATTATCAAATTCTAATTATAAAATAATCATTTATAAGGGAAAATCCTAAAGGAGATGTCTGAACTCAGAAGATATCATGATTTGCTTTGTAGAAAAGTGTAATTGAATTCACACATACATACACATACATGCATACTAAAACAAGTCTGCGATTATGGGGAAAGATCCAATAACAGCAATGTGCAGATATACTATTGTGGAGCCATGATAGTACATCAAATAAGTTGTTGCCTCATAATCATGACAAATACCTCCAATAATAGCCACCTCATCTTTCTATAATTTACTAAAAATCTTAAAATTCAATCTTTTTAATTAAATCATTGATATTTTTTTAAAATTCCAAAAAAACCTTTTTTTAAGGTTTTAATTTTCTTTTACATCTTTTTAATAACTTTATGTTATGAAATAAATAATAAAGAAATAAAAAACAAAAAAAAATAGAAGAGTAAAAGGGAACAAATTTTTATTGATTAATAAGGATAATTGCGGGTAAATTTGAAGAAAATGTTGTTTTTAAAAAATAATTAGGGTTTTAGGCTGTTTTTTCCAATATTTAAGGAAATAACCCAAATTTGGGATAGAAACAGAAAACACGTCCTACAGGAAGTGTTTTCTACTGAGGTGTTAGCTAGGGGCAGAAAAACCCTATAGGATGCGCTTTCAGGTTGCTTGCTACCACTTCAACATAAAATACTTCTTGCAAAACGTGTTTTCTGTTTCTAAAAACTTGTTATTTTTTTGTGTTGGAAATTCAAGGAGAAAGATTTATTTGTTTTTATGTTTGAGGTAGATATTGTGATTGTTTTAAGGTATGTTTGAGTTCATGGTAATGTGATGGCACTCAGAGACCCACATATTTCATTTGTCATGTGGGGATGGAACCATCATTGTAAAAGCCCATTGGACTACAACTCAAGCTCCCAGTTCACGGTGGTTATGCGGTCACGGGTTGAAGTATAACTCGGGAGCCTAGTTGACAGTGGTTATGTGGTCACGGGTTCAAGTTTCATGATATCAGAAGAGAATATTTTATAAACCTCATGCACAAGTTTGAAACCATAATCACAGGGAAAAACAAATGGCCTTTCTAGTATAATCAACTTATACTTTTTCTCCATCCTCATCAAATGTAGTATCCTTAACTTCATTGTTCGAAACATGTGACGGAGTTGGGGCCAAGAAGACTTTCAAGAGGGGAGCGACTATGACGATGGAGAAAAAGTTGAAACTTGAGTCAGGGCGGTAACATTTGTAGTTATTAATAAGCTTTTTAATCATAGCAATGGTTGGCACTCTGAGTTGCGTTTCAACTTTTCTTCACCAAAACAATCACTTCTCCACTGAAAGTCCTTTTGCTCCCAACTTTGTCACAAGTTATGGATAATGAGGTTAAGGAACTACTTTTGCTAGAGACAAAGAAAAAGAATAAGTTTATTATATCGAAAAACTCTTTAGTTTTCCCTATGACTATGGTCTCAAACTTATGTATAGGGTTTATAAACATCCTCTTCCGGTGGCATGAAACTTGTGCAGTGGGTTCACAGCATTTTTACAAAGCTCCTATCATAAAATGCCAAAATCATCAATGGAAAGGCATTCATCGATTTCAGCCCTCGATTTCAACTTTGGCGCACAACCCGTCCAATAGTTGGGGTTCATTGGTAACCCAAACTTTAACACATTGGCACAACATTCTGTGAGTGTTTTTAATCTCAACTTTTGAAAATCGATGTTCTATGCTGGAAACACTTGTACGATTATGCCATCAAGTTACACCAGTGGGGAATCCGTAAGTTATATTTGTTTTAACGTAGGGTTTACACGAACAGATGATGTGCTCTCTACTACCTGCACCGACGAAGGGACATCCAACTTTAGATGTGCAGCTGGTGTTGATAACAAACAAAGAACTGAGAACGAAGAGGGATCTGAAACCAATAATGATCTAATCTTTGAGGCCAAGCCAGATGGCTCAAAAATTGTATTATTTTTTTAACTATACCCCGTTCTTTCTAAACCAGAAGAGAGTGGTTATGACAATGATGGTCCGGATAATATTGGAGGAACTCATACTAATTTCACACCATATGTAACTGTATAACACCCCAAATTTAGAGGGTCTAAAATTTTGACATATAACAGTAAAATAGTCTATCTAGCATAGTGTTATTTGCCTCAAATGATTAGGCGTATACGTGTATACATATAGTAACCACCATATGAGTTAGTAAAAAATTGATTTTATAACATTCTACTATATTAAGGAAAATTCCGTGTTAAGAGATAAAGGGTAAGTATGGAATGAGTATTCGCCAAAAATATAGTATGTATGGTTTGTATGGAATACTGTGCTAGTTAGACTTCAAATAATATGGTTAGAAATCAACTGTATAACTTAGATTAATGAATATGATGAAGGGTACTTATTTATATTTCTTTCGATAACTGTAGGCCATTAAGAAGGCAAATTCTAAAACGTATAGTACTTGTTAAATTCCACTAAGTAAGTTGAGTCATGTTTATATGTAGGAGATGAGTTCTGAAAGGGTTCTTCTTTCTTTTTCCTCTTTCTTAAGTGGTATTTACTGATACCTTTCTTAAGTCTGAATGTAACTTACATCGATGATTTAAAAGTTATGATTCTGTTATGATCAGTGGTTATTTCACATCAAGGTAAGTATTTCAACTCTACATGTTAAGTTTTGAATGAATAAATTCGTGTGTGGTAATTGAGCAATGAGTTGTAAGTATAAGGTTTCTGCATAAGATTATCAGCAATTTATATTATAAGTAATTTGTATGTACAAGAGTAGTAATAGTGGAATTATATTTCCAAGTAATGCTTAATGCTTGTTCGAGATGGATATCTGAATCTAGAATTTTGAATTATAGTAAGTGAGAATCAAGTGAGTCTTTACTCTAACTCCTACATGTGAACAATACAAGTAAGTAATCTAAATAATGATGAATTTTAAGTAATTAGTAGACGAGTAAAACATTAGAAAGATATTGCATATGCAAAGATAATATGTACAAAGTATTGCAGGAATAAGAAGTTGAATGATGAGTATGCAGGTAAAGTCCAATATGGAAAGGTCTGAATTAGTTAGGTGAGTTTCTACTCCGACCCTTGCATGTATACTATTCATACTGAAGTATATCTATATGAAAGTGATCAAACTGGAAATTGAAAATCATGGATAGTATAGTATGAATATGATACTTATAAGATTATAGGAATAAAATTATGTTTAAATTAAGATAAAAGTTATTCTGCTTGAAAATAAGTTTTATTGGATGCATGAAAAGTGATATGAAATGTTGGGTCTGGAATGTGTATGTGTTCGTAAAGTTGATAAAGTGAATCGAGTCACCGTGGTAGTAACTAATGAAGTCCATTGGGACAGTAAACTCGAACTCTAATATGAAATTTTGGAGGAAAAAGTTCATGTCCATGGCACACTTTAGAAAATAAATGTTGAATGAATTTTATCTAATGGGGTTCTCTGCGTGTCCTAGGACGATGATGGGAAAACCTCACTTGATGTGAGTTTAGGCAAATCCATATCTCAAACACGACAGTCTTGAGGTGCCTAGGTGGCATCCTGTTAGCCTTTGTGGTGTACTCTGAAAGGAATACCTTTGTGGCGTATCCTAAATGGATTACTTTTGTGGCGTGTTCTATATGAGACTTTATGGCGTATTCAGTATGGCCCTCTAGTGTGCTTAGTTAAATCAATGTGTTATAAGTTATCAGTCAATCATATGTTAAGCATTGTACAAGGTTAAGATATGAATGAACTTTAATGGACCGAAGAGATACTAGGTTGAAATGGTATAATTTTGTAAGGATATTTTGAACAAAAATGTGAATTTAATGGTTCGAAGAAGGTTTCTACCAATTGCGTATGTGTTCGTCTATGAACTATGATTGTATACGTTAATTCTAGGTTAAATATATTTATGAAATGATATTCTTGGTGCATTGGTCTTCGAAAGATAATTTGCATAGACTTATGAATAATAAGAAAGAAGAAAATCTGTGAAGGATTGAAGTCATCAATTGAATACAGAAATGGGTACAGATCAAGGCTTGGTAGTTAGCGTGTTTACAGAAAGGAAAGATTGAATTTAGGGAAAGTATCCATCAAAAGCAAATCCATGTGATTGAGACTGAGAAGATCGCTATGATGAACTATCATATACTTTATCTAAGTATCAGCTAAGGTAAATAGTGTTATCTCACTAAGTTCTTATGAACTTACTTGTGATATATGCTTTGTTTCAAGTTTGAGTATTGTGAGGCATATCAGGTTATTATGTATACAGTACTATGGTGGTGGCATATAGTATTTTGTGTTATTGTGTTGGGTTGTCTTTAAAAGTTTGTTTCTTAGGGTATTTTTGTAAGGTAAGGGATTGTATGGAAAAGCTTTGTAATAAATTATTTCAAGTACTACCATTTATTTGTCTTATTATTTATGTCTGCGAATGATCGTGAGATAAAGCTATTAGACATCCACATAATAAAAAAATATTTATAACATTCCCCATTGGATGTCCATTGGTAGATAACGTGCCTCCTTAAAATCTTATTAAGATAGAAACTTTATGGGGAAAAAAGTGAAGGAAAAAGAGTACATTTATCTATAATACACATTAACATGCTACCTCAAAAAAGCCTTACCATGAAAACTCAATGGGACAAAACATTGGTAAAGAAAAAAAAAAGTGTAACACATATTTACTCTCTCTCATGACTACATCACATGATATCTCATATTTTATGTATTTCATCTTGAATGCTAGCTTTTCAAATGATCACTTGAACGTATTTGCTAAGCATTTATATCACCATTCTTTTGAAAGTCATGAGTGATGAAAAATTTTGAAGAAATATATTCTGATATCTTCAAGAGTTTCAACAATAATCATAACAAAGTTTGACCATGATCTTTTTATAAAAATACAAATAGATATTTTGTATCATTTTATAATCTTCCTTCAACTACTATTTACTGAGTCAAATATATCACAAATGTTCAAATAATTTCAATTCATATAAATTTTTATGCTAACATATTGAACAAATTTATATAAATTTCTATATGCTGTTATCATTTTAAATCATTCAAGGATTTTAATATAAACCTCCACTATATAGTGATTCATATAAAAGGTTGTAACAACAACCATCAGACGCATGTCAAATATTCTATGAACTGCCAGACTAATAAAATATCTAAAGGTTATTGCATCCACCACAAAATAATATTATATATTTCATAATCAATACCAAGACTTAGAGAAAAAATCATTTTTCTTGTTTTGTTTTCACAAAACTATGCATTCACACCTCATTGGCTTTATACCTTTAGATGTTTGGATTACTAGTCAAAAAGCTTTATGAATTTAATTTTACTTGAATTGCGTCTTTCCATTTTAACCAATTTATTTCATGTCTATATTTCTTGACAAATTTATGGTTTTTTTAAAAAATAACGCGAAAAATTATTATTAATGAAAATGACCCAATTTCAAAATGTATAACACAAAATCCTTGAAACGAACAGTGTTAGGCAGTGCTGGCACCCCGATGGTTGACACCAAAGTCCATCATCATGTAATCATTACTTTGTGATTTAGCCGGGATAAAAAAATTAATTTTTGGTGTCGACACTATCATGGCCGACACTTGTATGTATTTTTTTCAAGTACTTTTTAAAATAATACGACTATTTCCCAGCTCAAAAAAATATTTTTAATAAGTGCCAGTGTGTAGGTGGTCGACATCGAAAAAAATTCAAAAAAAAATTTGTCAGTGTTTTTTGGTGCCAGCGCTCACGTTGTCGGCACTAATTCATATTTTAAAAAAAGTTTGTCTTCTTCCTAATTCTTTTTATTTTCTCAAGTGTCTTAGGCTTTTTTTAAAAATGGTCATTGGTTCCGGCAACCAGAGCACGCCAATTTTTTTTTTCAAAAATCACATTGGTTCTGCCAACATGAACG
This sequence comes from Gossypium hirsutum, assembly GCF_007990345.1. NCBI lineage: Eukaryota > Viridiplantae > Streptophyta > Magnoliopsida > Malvales > Malvaceae > Gossypium > Gossypium hirsutum. The sequence goes on from NC_053424.1 coordinate 22,997,850, forward strand.
TCAGCACCAAAAAACACTGAAATTTTTTTCGGTGTCGGTCACCTACACGTCGGCACCTATTAAAAAAATATTTTTTTGAACTAGGAAATATTCGTATTTTTTAAAAAGTACTTGAAAAAATACATATGGGTGTCGGCCATAGGAGTGCCAGCACAAAAAAGTCAATTTTTTTTATCCCTGACTCAATTACAAAGTAATGATTACACAATGATAGACTTTGGTGCCAGCCATCGGGGTGCCAACACTGCCCATCACGGTTCATTTTAGGTCATTTTCGTTATACATTTTGAAACAAGGTCATTTTTGTAAATAATAAAGGTTTTTGGGTCATTTTTTAAAAAAGGCTCAAATTTATTCAAGATCCTTATTTTTTTTCATTATTTTAATAATACCATTGTGTACAAAACTGTTATCGACAACTTTTATTCATTTCAGGGTTTCATATTTTATCGTATTAACATAACTTATTTTCATTATTTCCATCTTCAATTTCAGATACTTGAATCTCTCTTTTGGAGTTTTAATAATTAGTTATGTCTTAGGTCTCTTTAGGAGCACCACCTCCATTATATGATCATTTAGATTTATTCTTTTCTTTTATAAGAAATTTCATCTTTGGAACTAGTTGAACTATCATGCTTCAGGCATGCATTACCTTTAATTAGTCTAACAAGTTGTCCTACTGAGACTTCAATTCAAATAAAAACATTAGTTGATATATAACACTTGGTTCATCAAGTTAGTAAATGCGTCTGGTAGTTAAGTTGTAATAAAGTGAATTATTTCTTGAACTTCTGGTTCAAATTACTTTCTATACTTCTATGAGGATTTAGATAATGATAATTCATTCCAAGTAATTTATTTTATCTAACATTTATCATTTTTCTCACCCCAATGTTGGGAAATTTGTCAAATCAAAGTTGTAATCACCAAATCATGTTATAATTGAATCTTCAATTTATTCAACACATTTAATAATACAAGGATATTTATAACTAATATATATTTCTAACATTCTTTGAATACCCATTTTTCTGTATTGTGGTGGAGTAACTTGAACATACATTGCACATTTAAAGGTTTTAAAATGAGTTTTATTTGGCTCATGACCAAAAGTCAATTCTAATGCGGAGTATTTATCATAAGTTATTGGCATGATGCGTATAAGTGCCAGAAAATATCATATCCTTATACATATATACAAAAAGTTTTGTTCTAAAAGATAAAGTTTAGCTACTGACTGGAGGTATTGAATCGTTAATTGTACTAAACCATTTTATACACATAAACACCAGGCTTTGCGATATTTACTCGCACCGACAATCTAACATACAATGATCATTGAAAGCCAGAGAAATAAACTCACCAACATTAGCAAGAATTGTCTCGATTGCATAATTTGAAAGTTTTATTCTTAAACAAATCATTAAACAATTAATCTCGCAAATGAAAAGTTGCAAATTGATAGCTCAAATATGATTATCTTGTAGATACATCTACAAAAAATATATCAAAATATCCACTTGCTGGATACATAAACTTATATTTCTTTTAGAAATGTAAGAGGTTCAATCTCAACTTTTGCTAGTGAGGTTTAATGAATTTTCTTTGAGAACAAACAACATTTGAAAAATGAAGATCTTCTAAGTTCTTTAATAAACTTTCATGTAAATTCTCATTTTGTCGCATCATTATTGATCAGATGGTCTAACCGATCATGTCAACTTAATCAATACATTTGAACTAGTAAATATCAAGTTTAATATCTCATGTGATTCAAGAATACAATCGTAAACTTTTGATTTATCATTGTATGTGATTAATCATATTAATATATGCATGGTACAAACTAGAGGCAAAGACAGTAATTTTCCAATAAAATAAAATTAAAGACAAAACTATATGCATTTGTTGCATATAAATTTTATCAATTTACAAAACGCACACAAACAAATATTTTCTTTGCATAGGTATATGTGCAAAATTAAACAAAGTTGAAGCATAAGAGGAAACTATTAATTTAAATTTCCTCTTATTATCCATCTCCACAATTCTTTATTTTCTAGTTTTGGTGGTGAGAAAAATTATTATTACCACCTATTTTTATTATTACTATTGTAGAGTAACTTATTATGTCCATGCTCAAAATTACATCTTTCAGATTTATTATGTATTACTGCATTCATTTCAAAGAATATAATAAATTTAGTAGAATAGGCTCCATAATTTTTATTAATAGCATAAGTAAACATGTTAAAAGAATAATTTAAATCGACAGTTTTAAGAGAAATGATAAATTAAAAGAGTTTTTATTTGTTTAGTTGATCTGTTATTGGTACAAATAGGAGAAAATAATTATCACTAAAATTAATATGTATGGTAGAATATTTAGTATGATGAGTCTTTCTAATCCGTTGACTTCTCTTTTGTCTTGGGACGCACATGAACCACACTCTCCCGATCTGGCTGGGGCTGGCCGCACCTGATCCAGGCATATGCCATGTTTGGCTGCTGCAAGTGGGATGTCATTACAACCAACATTGACATATATCTGTCTAAAGTGGGATCCCACCAAAATTTTAATTAATGATCTTTATAGTTAGTTAAGCACTTAATCAACTCTTGTTAATTAGTCTAATCATTCTTCACTTTTTATGCTTTATTTTCATCACCTACACCTTAATTATATCATCATTTAAAATTTATTTATTTATCATTCAAATTTCATAAAACTATTTCCTTGTTTTTTTATAAATATTATCTCACTATTAACATTTCACTTTATTTATTTTTATAAAAAATAATATTTTATCTTTTTTTTTAAATATAGTACATGTCTACATGACTTTCAATTTTCTTTATATCAATACTTAGTCACACTTATTATAAATTATATTTAATAAAAAATAAAAAGGTAAAAAAATATCTCCACTTCTTCTTAATTTTGAAATTGAGTAAATTAGTCATTCTCAAAAAAATTAGAGGAATTAAGGACAATTAATCATGACATTAATGCCTTTCGTCAATTGTACATATTTTTTGTTACTTAATAAATTTAACTTTCAATGTTTACATATTTTGTTAATTTGACCTTGACTCTAAAAAATTCAAAAAAAATTAACCTCAAAATTTACACATTTACAAAAGTATTACGGGCTAAATTTGTTAAATCATGAAGAAATTGATAGAATATGTAAATTATGAGACCTAAATTTTTTATTATACCAATCAAATTTATGTAAAATTAATATAAATGTTGACGTTAAGATTAATTATCCTTAATTGTTCACTTTTTGAAATTGATAATGATTAAAGTATTCTAAACTTTTTGAGAAAAACCTATTTATTTAAAATCAAAATTGAGACACTAGATAAGGTTTTTACCAAAAGGAGAATCATTATTTTTATTTTAATATATAAACAATTTTTAATTGAGAATTAAATATTTCTGAAATTACATCTGTTAATCCATTATAAAATTTGTCGACCAATCCATAATCTCTGGTAAGGTCTCCCTTTTCTTAACCAGCTTTAAAAGTGCATATTCTTTATATATTTGATTTTCCCATTTTAGAATTTATCCTTTCTTTTTTCCTTTTGTTTTCTTATGGAATGTTTCTTTACATCTTATCATTTTTTTATACCAACAAAATCAAATCATAAATCATTGGTTTCAGACCCCAACCATACCCCTAATTCCGAAAATGATCTTAACTTTGTTTTTATATCACAACTCTTAATTTCGTTCAAGCATTTAGAGAGCACTGATATTTAGTTATTACATCATTTTAGTTTATACCAAGAATTTAGAGATATTTGCTTAAAACATTGAAACCTTTTTTTTATTTTAAGATGCGATTGAATGACTAAAAAAAATTAGAAGTACGAAAGGTGGGAGTAAAAAAGTAAAAATAAAATAGATTTTAAGTGTGAAGTGAGAGGGGACGAAATAAAATAGATAATCATTTTCATTCTAATATATAAAAAAATAATCATCCCAAATTGGAATGATGTCATGAGAGAAATTGAGATGGGTGAATGTTAGTTCAAAATTATGTATTTTTTCTTTCATCTTATTTTTCAACTCTATCAAGTAATGGATGGAAATGAAATTTCTTTTTCTTTTAATTTTTTTTTCTTTCCTACCAAATACACCTATGGAAAGGAAACAAATTTATTCTATCTTTTTATTTTTCTATTCTTTCAAGTTTCCATCTTTCTAATTTTCTTTATACTCTATAAGGCAAAGCCTTAAAGAGTTAATACGTAATTTAACCCTTTTAGTATATTCATCTTATGATATTATGTTTAAAGAAAAAAATTTTCAATTTGATACTTAATAGTTTGAAACAGTGCAACATGTCGGTGATTCATGAAGTTAATAATATATTTATGAAAAATTAAGTAAAGTTTTTGAAGCATGTAACCATACAATTTTTTTTTAGGTCTGATTCCACCTATACTTTGGTGTACAACACCCTTTACTTGGTTTGTCGATCAATAGGGATATGGGACGGCACATTGACACTTTTTTGCTCACAAAAATTTCATTGTAGCAAAAATCCAATTTCACAGCTCAATAAAATTCCTTGAAATGATTTTTAATATTTAGAAAGCTTTGGATACAATTTAAAAATCATTTTAAATAATTTCCAAGGTCTTTGGACATGTCAGAAATATAAAATAGAGTCCTAGGACTTAAAAAATCAAGAATACAACTTGTGCATGTACAGTGGAGTAAGTCTCAACATTTGGCCTGTAACCCTCGATACTTAGGCTATAAGTTTCAAGACTTGACCTATTTATTGTAGGTTTTTAGCTACTGATTTGCAATGTACCGACACTTGAAGGTTAGGTATTGATATCTGGGTGCAGAAGACTTAAAAATTAGTTTAAAAACATCTCAAATCATCCCAAACATCATGTAACACCCCTTATCCGTATTTGACGTTGGAACAGGGTACAAGGCATTACCGGACTCACATAACCAACAATTGTACAATTCCAACCCATAAATTTGTGTCCAAATTAAAACCATTTGTAATAAATCATAAAGTCCCTAATATGAGCCTACGAGACTTAAAATATGCTTTGGAAGTGGTTCGGGACTAAATCGGGAACTTAGAAAATTTTCCACTATACAGGGTTTACACGCCCGTGTGAATATGGGACACACCAGTGTGGGCAGGCCGTGTGGTCACACACGCCCATGTCTGGACCCCGTGTAACTCTCTGACTTGTAACTTATGAACAACTTGAGATCACACGGGGCCAAATCACACGCCCGTGTGGTCAATTAATTTAATTCGAATTAGGTGCAGGTTTCACATGGCCAAGACACACGCCCGTGTTCTAGCCACACGGCTGAGACACACACCAGTGTCTCTACCCGTGTGCCTAATTCTGAGTATCCTGTTTCTCAAAATTAAGGTGCAGGAGACACACGGCCTAACCACATGCCCGTGTTACCAGGCTGTATGTCACACATGGTCTAGACACATGCCAGTGTGTCTACCCATGTGGACAAAATAAATCCATTTCCTAGCTTCATTTCTCACCCAAAATTATCCAAAAACCTGCATATGAAACACTCAACCAATTCCAACCATTTCAAGTATTCAAATTTGGCAATTCCATCATTCATCAAGGCATACCATTTCGTGCAAACATAAATACAAACTCACCAGCTTAACTTAGGCATTAACAACATTTGATCACATGAACTTAGCATAACACATGTCTGTATATATATCACAATAGCTTACTAAATCATACCCAAAATAAACCATCACTAGCCATTCCAATGGCTAGGTTACAAAATAACATTTCATGCCACCATTGGCTAAGTTATCCTATACATGCTATTATGACAAAATGATTCTACTATATATACGCAAGATAGCTAGTTAATAGTGTGACGATGCTCCAATGATCTCCTAACCTTCACAAGCTTTTGGGGACTATAAGACAGGGGAAAAATAAAAGGAGTAAGTATTACATACTTAGTAAGTTCGTATAACGAAAATTAAACTTACTAATCTTGATTATTAAATCTAAACATACAATATCATGTTTCCATCCATTTGGCTAAATTTGCCTAAGCACATACATTCAATCAAACATTTTAGTCACCAAAATCTTCATATAAATCAAGTAACATAGATGAGCTTATCAAGCAATATTCTATCTAGTCATTACTATTTCATCTCAAGATTTTCATGCCAAGTCAAGAGTTATATGTCCTTTGAATCATTGAATTCCAATGAATGCTCAAGTAGTACACTCGAAGTGTACGATTCAACAATTTGTCAATTTCTTATTCAAGGGTACCTATTAGGGCACTTAACCAAGAAACACTCTCTCGAGCCACATATCGTTTAACAGGATTACCAGTCCAGGCTAAATGCTTTATATAACGTATACTCAGGGGAGCTCAATTAGGATTACCAGTCCAGGCTAAACCCTAATCATAACGTATGCTCGAGAGGTATTACATCGGGATTACCCGTCCGGGCTAAATCCTTTTTATAACAAGGTCAATCGGATTACTCGTTCGAGCTAAATCCCGTCCGCAACAAATACAGGACCTTATCTGTTTTGGGAAAGTGCATATATTCATCAAAATTCAGCATTCAATCGGGACAACCCCTTTTTCATCATTTCACGCACATATAAATTTTCCATCATAACATACATATAAGGCACATTATATAAATCACATTACATACAATGTAACATTCAATTAACATAATTGTATACCTGATTAAGTTACACGAACTTACCTCGACACTTATTCTTGTAAAAGCCTATTAATTCGAAATCTTTTCTTTTCCTCGATCTAGCCTCAAGTTTCTGTTTTTCGGATCTATATAAATGAATTTAATCATCAATTTCATACATTTCATACTTAAATAGACTCAATTTACGTCCTAGGCAAAATTACCATTTTGCCTCTAACTTTTCCAAAAATTTCATTTTCATCCCTAGGCTCGGAAAATGAAACTTGTGCAAATTACTCACTATTCCAAGCCTAACCAAAACCCCATTACAAATTTTCCAGCACATGTTTACATAAAATTTCAGAATTTTTCCTTCAAATTCACAAATTTACATTTTAGTCCCTAAATCAAGTTTTCATCAAAAATCACTTTGCAAAAGTTGTTTATCTATCAATAATCTTTCATTTTCTACCATAAATTTCTAATTTCCAGCAAAAAACATTCATGACCCATTTTCATATCTTGATAACTTTTGATGCATAATAATGTAGATTTTTATACAATTTGAATGTATTTTTAATAATTGATACCACATTATTAAAAAAGATGAGTAAATTTAGTGTTTTAGAGTTTTGATGATGTATGGTAATGATAGTATATGATTAGCTCATCAACTATGAATTCATATTAATGCAATCTAAGTTTGTTTTAATTTCAAGGTGAGTGATTACATTTTTAAAGAATATTACTCCGCAAGGATTTAATTAAAATTACAAGGTCAACAATCGTTGTCATTGGGTTGTATGAATGGAGACATAAATTACACCAACCCCTTTAACTACCCTATTATATTAGTAGTAAAACAACATTTTCATCCTTGGTTTCCTTTTGATGAAATCAAAGCTATTGGTAATGTGATTGATGGGTCGAGGAGTGATTCAAAATCAAAGCATAACAAAAGCGGAGTCAAATGTGTGTTCAATAACCTATAAGTAAGGTGATAAATTTTAGGTTCAATTCTGTTATTACTCTCTGTATTTTTTTAATTTTAAAGTTTTAATCTTGACTCAAATAGTAACACTTTAAGTATTAGTCTTGCGTTATGCGTACAATTGTAGATTTAGTTCATATTCTCTAATTGGACATTTTAAATCCCTATACTTTTTGAATTTTGGAATTCCGATCTTGACCTAAATGATAGTCGTTAATCTATTAACTGAATTTTTAGTGCGTAATATATAGAAGTAATATTACACATATGATAATGTGTTTACGTAGCAGATCCTAAAAATAGCAAATCTTAATGTAACAATTACCATTTGGCGAGAACTGAATTTTTAAAATTTAAAATGTACAAGGACTAAAACTGGTCAAATTAAAGTACAAGGATTAAATCCACAACTATCATAAAGTACAATGACAAATAACATAATTTAACCTAAAAAATCATTCCATCAATGGACACATGCCTTTGTTTTTTTACCATTAACGGGCAAGGGCATTTCAGGTACAAGGGCTTAGTGAGTGCCCACCATTTTCTTTTAAGGTAACGTGGTGGTGGAGCCCTTCTCACATGGGAGAGGAAGCATGCAATGCAATCACCATTATTTTTTTTTCCATTTTCATTTGCTCTCGGATAAAACAGAATCAATTATAAATTATTGGCATATATTTAATAATAATAATTCAGTGTAAATAATCTAAAGAATTTGAATAATCTAAAGAATTTGAAGGAACAAAGTTGGAAAACCTTAGTAATTGAACAAGACATTCAGTTTACTATTTGTAATGCTTCTTCCTCCTTGATTGGTGGGGAAAGCAATAAGGTTGTGGATACTCCACCCGAGGAGTTTCAAAAGCTCTTATTATTATGTAACTCTTCGGTTTTTTCTAACCGGTGTCTTTGATTGAAAACACATTGGTCCCTCAGACAAATAATTTGGGCTGGGCCCATGGACCTAGTCAGCTCTGGCCACAATGCAGAGGAATTCCATAAATGTGGCTCTAAAGATTGGAAACAACATTTGATCTTGGTGAACACCTTGGGAAGCATTAAATTTCATTTAATGCTTCATACATATCTAAGACTGATGACATGTTTTAAGGTTGGGGGATAACCTTCTTTATTCCCCCAAACTTTAGAAGCAAAAATTGAGTGACAAAGATGGTTCCTCATCACAAAATGTGAACCACAAGACAACTTTAAAAAGGTTCATGCGACAACGTTTCTTTATTTTGGTGCCTTTTGCATGAATTGTCCGACGTCTTCTATTTGTCTGCCTCTGGTTATGGATAGATTCAATAGTTATTTTTTTCAATGAAGATCAACGAATGAGAGTAAAATGAATTTGTAAAGTTGAAAGGTAATTGTGTCCATTATATGGATACCTCTCTCAATCCAACCCAACCCAACTCACCTCCCACATTCTATAATCATTTTTCAAATTCAGTCCCACTACTTTTTACATCTCCAAAATTTTTGAATTAATCAAATTCAACCTTCTTCTTTTGAGTTAAATTAAAAACAATTAAGCAACTCAAATTGATTTCTTTGACTAAATTTCAAGTTTTTTTTTTTACGCGATGAAACTGTACATAATAAAGGAAAGCAAATCAAGATGAAGCCTTGATCACATATACAACAAGTACAAGACATCATATGTAAAATACATGTAGACAAAATTTGACATAGACCAAACAACCAGAATAAATCGAATTTCGGAGATGTGCATACTCCACATGAACCAAGTCGTCATTATCTATTCAAAGGAAGCAAAAGCAGAAACCTTCACCGATGTACATTGGTGTTCAACCATCAAGGTGGAGAAGCTATCAAGATGCGTAAAGCCCTATAATGCCTGCCCTCGCCCCTATTGTAATGGACTGGCTTCAAGCTAGCCTGTTCCACTAAACACGAGTAGCTCAAGAAAACTACCACTAGAAAGTGGAGCCAAAAAACAAGTACAAAGACTCGAGAGACCTCTTGTGGGAGTAGCTATAAGAAAGGCCCAAGATCAGCTTTATTATTCCTTAAGCCTTTCTTGTGGCTTCATAAACTTGATTTGGTGATGTACTTATTTAAGCGTCAAATCTAATATTTTGGAGTCTTTTTTTTTTAAAATTTTATTTTTTATAAATATTTTAAGTTTACATTATTTTGAATTATTTTGTATTTTTTTTACAGGGAGCCATGTTGCATTGGTATCAATTCGTAGTTCGAGTTGAAAATTTCAACTCAGTTCAAATTCCGAAAAATGAATTATTTATTAGAGTTGATCCAAAAAATCAAATAACTCAATTTGTTTAACTTGAAATTTAAAAATATTTAATTTTTTAATAGAGTTGAGTTTTGTTCACCTTAATCAAAATCATATTTTAATTATATATATAATTGAGTGGAGTTGAGGTTAAACACAATTTTTAAAACCTTTTACTCAATTTGATACTTGAATATTTGGGGAAGGTTTAAGGTTCAGTAAACCTAAAACCCTAAATTTAAAAGTAAATGTGAAGGATTTGTTCTACATGATGTGGAAGATTACACTTATTGAACTTCAATGTACTTGAAAAGTCCTTGCACTATAAGGATTGCATTAAATTAATCTCTATCATTAAATGAATCAAATTAATTTTTGTACTATTAAAATAAATTAATAAGGTAAAACTAGAATAGAATTAATATTTACTATATAAAAAATGTCATTTACTGTTTAACAAAATTAATATATTTAAAGTATTTATAATTTTGTGAATGAAATATTTTGTTTGAAATTGAACTGCAATTGAAAAAATGTAATTTTCAAAATATTTTTTATAGAGTAAATGTTAGATTTGTTAGAAGTTGGACTTATTTAATTCTTTTTAATAGTATGAAAACTAAATTGATCCGTTTAATAATGAGACTAGTTTGATACAGTCCTCACAATAGAGAGACTTCCCAGGTACTTAATTCTTTATTAATATGGTTACCTAAAACCTCTGGTTATCAAATTGTCATCCTACCTATTAGAGAAGCAAATTTGGTGGATTAAGCTAATAAACTGAAACTTGATTCAAGTACAACAAGACGTTTGAGGTACAGTACTTTTACAATTAAGTAGAGAGCTACAGTCAACATAGTGCCAAGTTGACAACCCCATCATCTTTCCAAGCTTGGATGTGCCAATGGTAATGGATACTTTCTCCTCTCTTCAAATACCAGGCTTGCTAATGGAGGATCGAGGCATATCGGAGGGGGCGTTTCCAGGGAAACCCAAAATTAAGTTGGCATTACCCACCTACTACTATTCCTTACTACAGTTATTTCCGGATCATTTATTTTTCCTACACTGCTACAATGACTAACGAAAGAAACATGAGCCATGGATGACTCTTCTCTACTTCTCCATACCATTCCATTTGCATTTGGTATCTTGCGCAACCTACTTGATGGTGATGTAGCGGTTTGTCCCATGCTTGGCCCAGTGGTGCTTAAGATCAACAGGGTTGGACAAATCATAACCTTCTGCTGCAAGCCGAGTAAGCAGCTTGTTGAAAGCGCTTCCACTCATCTTTCTGCCTCCGATTCGGGCATGTCTTTTGTTGGGAACTGCTGGCAAAGGATACATTGACAAGGAGGTTGTGCAACATGAAGATTGCCATCCCCCGTTTCCCCATTTATAGCACTGTCTTAGGACTCCGGTGCAGGAACAAACAGGCGGTGCCATAGTCGAGTCATCAAATACAACTTGATTCAACCCCAGATCCTTGCCTTTCCAATCAGACTTCGTTGTCACTAGCTGTTTGTTGAGATCATCACCTGCACCACCCACATCTTGTCCACCCTTCCACTCATGTGACTTGCCAGACATAAGCTTATCCGAGTCCTCATTCTCTTGTTTTACCTTTTTTGGAGGCTTTGTAGCCTTCTTGTTAGACGCAATTACCTTGGCCTCTTTTGCTCGTTTACCCTGTCTTGACTTTGCAGCTTCAGAGGTACCTGGCGTCACTGGTAGGACATCACTTGCATGCATTTCCCTTGAGTTATAAGGAACTTCACTAATGTGGGGCAGATGGTGAACGTTCTGCTGTGGATGTTGCATGTGCTTCACTCCACGTGAGATATGGAACCCTGGAGGACAAGAGGATATATTGCCAGATGCCAAGGAGTTCTCTCGATACTGCAGATTTGCTATGGCATTATCACGTTCCGCTATAGCATTATTTCGCTCAGCAATCGCTGCATCTCGCTGCAAGAATGCCATATCTCTCTCAGCAATAGCTGCCTTCTTCTCAGAAAGTGCTAAATTCCTTTCTTGAATAGCTGCGTCTCGTTCAGCCATAATGGCCATTATCTGCTTCATTGATGGCTGATGCATCAGCCACTGCAACAATAATCCTCAATAATTATCATCATTGACAGAAGTTTTCAGAAAATGCTGAAATTGAACACATTAATCGTAGAGGGGAGTTAATTCATTTATGTTGTTGTTTTACATTACTCTAAGTATCTATAATCTGCAAAAAAAACCTCCTTTTAATATACCTGGCCCTGAGCTGTTCTATACTGATCTGCTTTAAGTCTTCCATTTTCACGATGCCCACCATCATCCATCGAAGACTCCAGGAAATTGTTGAGGTCGACAAATACAGTCTCAGAACTCCGCTGTGAGGGTTGTATTAGTCAAGCAAGCATCGCATCGCATCACTTTGGGGCAGACAATCCTGTATAACAGAAAAGTTGGACGAGGGAAGTAATAAGATTATGTTATTAATAGCAAAGGATTACACCATTGCTATCAGAAAAACAGCAGATATCATCCCACGGAAAATGCTACCACCTTACTATCGAAAGGCGTATGAGGAGCAAAACCACATCCTTTTAGCAGCTGATCTTCCCTGAATTACAACTGATGCATAATTACATCATCAAAAACAAAGAAACAAAAGTTTAATACCCAACAATTCTTAACTTATTAGCAGGGATTCTATCAGTTCAACGAGATTCATTTCCCAGTTCAGTCAAGAGGTATATCAAGCATACCAATCATTCAAAAGGTTGGTTCCAATGTAGAATCATTGGAGGCAAAAACAACTCCCTCCTATATCCATAGGTAAAACTATTCTATAATATCAATCCAAATAAAGAACCCTGGGCCTTAATAATTGATTTTAAATTCAATGCAATCCTTTGTTCTAACTTATTTCCCGTTTTAGAATCAAAACATAGATTCAGTTGTTAGCAAGAAATAAGTAACAAATATTTGACACTTAAAAACATCAGCTTTAAAACTTAAAAGAATGTTGACATAATATTTTAAGTCTACTACTTTACTACATCAAAACTGTTTTTAAAATGAGAGACAATGAAGCTAAACTTTCGGGCAAGACTTGAATAAATGTAGAACATACTAAAAGACTTGTAATTATCCCATATCAAGAGCTAAAAGGCCTGATTCTTTCACAAGCCAAAACAGTCAAAAAGAAAAATATATATTTATAAAAAAAGTATTTTCCAGTCCTAAGCTAAAACCCAAAAAAAAAACCCAGAACCCAAACAACTCTCGGTTTTTTAACTTCACTCCCATAGCAGTTTTAAAGAATCCATATTCATAAAACCCTAGAAATGGGTGTGAAAGCACTCTTCCCTTGCTCCCGCAAAGCACTAAACATAAAAATTAATGAAAGCCAGGTGAGCGAAAGCAGGAAACAACTAAAACTAAGCATAATTAAGATGGGTTTACAGCCAAATCGACGATCAAACATGAAAAGAACAAAAAGTGGGTGTAGAAGAGAAGAAGCTCACCAGTGGAAGAATTAAAGAGGAAATAGATGGGAAATCAAGACATGAATTTTGATAAGTTGAAGAAATATGTGGAAAGGAAGAGTGGAAAGAAAGGAAAAACAGAGGAATTTTTCCTTACTTTTTGTGTCCTGAGACCTTGATTTTCCACTGTAGTGTCGTCACGTTCCGCGGGTGGGCTATAAACCTAAGCACTCAATCACACAATCCATCGCCTAAGGCTAATCCATTTTTGTTTTAATAAAACTTGGAATTCTTTTTTATGTAAATTATAATAATAAAAAAAGTAAATTTATTTATGAGCTACGGTTAATATATTGCTATCGAAATAAATACATACATTAAATTGTGTGAAATTGATTTAACATCTTATATACATTTTACCCCTTTCAAATTACTCAAGTTTTCAACTGACCTAAACAATAATGATTTTAATTTTTATTGATGCAACATTACTATACAGTTATAAATTGCCTTAAAAAATACCCACAGCTTGTATTAAAAATATAGTATTTGAGAAAATCATCAATTGAGCAAACCATACTATGTTATAAAATGGGCCTCAGTTGACTTGGATTGTAAACCCTCTGCTCCCTAAGTTTAATCCCTATTATTGAAGAGAAAGAACACTATCCATTTACATTTACATTTACAGTTACACATTCCAATCTTATGAATTCAGAAACAAACGCATCGGACAATACAACTCGAATTCAGCCGATGCAGATGCCTGAGAACCATCCTCAAATCCTTTGATCTTCTCATTGTGGAATGGAGATCAATGAAATGCATCAACTTGCCTGCTATTATTCCTTACAATCAATGTTTTCTATAATCCCATATGGTAACCCATCAAGGAACTTAGGACTGAGTTAGGGATCCATGGTTAACATCTTACATACTAACATTCTGCAATGGAAATAAAAGCAACCAAATCTGTGTTCATCTGTCCCCGTAACTGGCTTAATTATATACCGAGTCAAATACACATGGACGCACACAAAAAAAGGATGAAAATTGCGAATCCAACTGATTCGGCTAAGTGCTAAAACTGAAAACATCTCTTTAGTTGTTGGAAAGACATGCCAAAAGAATCCAAAAGTTATAATAGTTGAAATGCAGCAACCATTAATGGCAACTCTAATCCTTCTTTTCCCTCTTCTCTACGCTTGACTTGCTGAGGATAAGTACACCAATTACAATGAACATGGCACCTGCAAACCACTGTCAAACCTCTCATAATCAGAATATGCATGTTACTGAGTTAATTGCTTAAAACTTTGGTTTCCAACCATTTTTCTAACAAATATATATATATTACCATTTTGTTTTCAATTCCATATACCAAAGAAAAATTATGTCATCAATATATATCAAGTAACTCCAATCCAATTAGACACCATAAGCATTAAAGTTTGGTTAGGGGCAGACATAAGTAATCAAAGTTAGGGTGTTTGAAGTTATGTACTTGAAAATCTCCTATTCTTCTATAATGATTTATGACATCCATAAGGAAAGTTACATAAACCTAATTGAAAATTTTACCATTACCATGCTTCTGTTTTTGGCAAGTAAATTCAATTAGACACCAATGGTGATGAGTTTATGTTGATGACTAACCAGTCCCTCCTACAGATTAACGACATATACATTAAAGTAATCCTTTAAAAGTCTTGAACAACGATTCATCGGTTCTTCACCTTGTTCTTGTCATTTGTTAGTAATTGTTAAGAAATTTAAATATCAATTCATTTATTTGGGAATTACCTTAAACGACAATAGTTCCTCGAACAAGAAGAAGCCGGCAAGCCCAGAAGTGAGGAAATTAGTAGCAAAATTCGTAACTGTTGCTTGAAGAGATGAAAGAGCTTTCAAGCTGTTAACATAACATCCCCACATTATAACGTTGAAAAATACGACCAGACCGTATCTAATTACCTGTAAAAATTAAGAAACATTCACGGAAAGATCCATTATCATTTTAAAATTACAATTAAATCATGGGGTCAATTGAGAATCCATAAGACCGATGTAAATTTTATGGGTAATTTACAAATAAATGTAAGATTAACTCCGTGAAAACGAAACCACATGAACACGAGTTAGAAGCGAAAACGAGATGGTTGATTGGAGTATAAGAAGATTGGGTAAATGAAAAGTTACCGGAGGTAACAAGAGCTTAGCGGAAACGGCAGCGAACGCAGCGTTGAAACCAGCTGAGATTGCCCAGGCGTAGCCTTTCCCACTGCTACCTTCCATCTCCTTCCTCACGCCAAACCCAGTGGACTGTTTTTTCTGCAGGAAATATGCAGACAAAATTCTACCGACTTTTCGCTCTATTGAGAGCTCTAATGGCCCAACACTTAGCCATGTTAGTCCATTGGGCCAGTTTAAGCATTATCTTTTGAGCTATTTTAGTCTCTTATTTTTAGAGCTGGAAAAATAGGCTCAAGCTCAAAAGTCCATCCGTGTTTATTCGAATTCGTAACGATCCTAATTTGATAAAATTTAAATTTGAAAATTTTGAGTTAAAAAAAAAAACCTAAACCTAAGAAATTCCGAGCTCAAGAAAATCTGAACTCTAGTTAATCTGAGACCAACTTGAGATTGGGATCGAACCTGAGATCGATCTAAATTTAAACCCAAGATAAATCCAATCTAAAATCCAAAAAAGTCTGAATTTATGAAATTATATTTTAAATATTATATAATTGTATTAAAAAGTTATAAATAACAATATTTTATGTTAAATTATAAATTAAAATAAATTTTTAAAAAGATTAATTATGAATGTAAAATAATTTTTAATGCAACTATTATATATGTATAATAAATATTGAAAGTTAGTAATTATTTAAAAAATTAAATTTAATGATTATGCAAAATATGCAATAATGTAATATATTAATTTAATGATATAAAAATGAAATTAAACTTAAAGAATTTATCTATCAAATTTATTAAACTTTTTAGATAATAAAAAATCAAATTTGTATGTGTTCATTGTATCCATAATTCATATGAAAAATTAACACAACAATCTCTTAGAATATTTTATTTATATTTTTAACATTTTATAATTTTTTTCTAATTTTTTAGTATTTTTTATTAATTTATAATGTTATAATATTTTACAATTTTTATAATATTCTTAACTACAACTAAAACAAACTTAACAAATAGGTGCTCAAATTCAAATAAATTTGAACATTCATTTGTCCAAGCTTATATGTAGACGTGATTTTAGTGTATTTTGTATAATTTTTAGGATTTTAATTTTCTTCATGTATGGTATGTGGCATGCCACTTCAGTGTATTTATCCAAGTGGCCTGTCATATATCAGCTTCTCATTGATTTTATCATCATGTAAGTGTCTATTAACAATTAAATCGATTAACGACGATTTTCATTATCAAAAGGGTCTAGTTGATTTTATTTTATTTCTCATTGAGGGCTCAATTAAGTTCATTCTTATTTATTAGGAGCTTAATTGCTTTTTCTTTTACTAAGTACATTTTTTTATCCTTGAGATTAAATATAATAAATATTTTTTAATATTTAAAATTTAATAATAAATAAAAATTATTGAGATTTCAATTTAGTGATATAATAAATAATAAAAAATACTTTAGTGAATTTAAATTTTTTTCCAAAACTTGTGTATTATAAAATATTAGATAATAAATCAAATAAATAAAAATTATATACATATTATACAACCATAAATGTTACGTACAAATAAACAAAAAAATATTACATAAAAATTCATGTGCATATTATATAATAATATAATTATGTTTATAAAATTATTATTCATTACATAATCATAAACATTACATATAATAAGTACTTTTTAGTTATGTTATATACAATATCCATTAAAATAAAACATCTATATAGAATTTTTACTTTATATGAAATAAATTTGTATTGTGTTATCATCATTTGAAAGTAAAATTATTTATTACATTTGAAATATAATTTATAAACCATAAAAATTATTTTAATTTGTTTAAGCCCGTTTGACCTAATCCGATAGAATCCAAGAAAATCTGAGCTTTAAAAAATTCAAACTTGAGAAAAATCTGAGTTCAAAAAAGCCCGAGTTCGAGAATATCAAAGCTTGAGCTTATCTGAATCTAAAGACAATCCGATCCGAGCTCGCCCGAACCTGCTCATTGCCATCTCCACTTATTTTATTTTTAGGGTTAACATGCACTTTACCCTCCTGAACTTGTCCAAATTACCTAATTGATACCTAAACTTTTTTGTACCTAGTTGGTACCTAAACTTATATTCTTTCACACACATTGGCCCAAATTGTTAACAATGTTAATTTTTTAAGGGTTAACATACAGTTTGCCCTTGAACTTGTCCAAAAGTACCTAGTTAGTACCTAAACTTTATACTTTTTAAAATTAATTTTTATTTTTAAAATATTTTTAATTTATGTTTGACACGTGTCATATTGAGAGGTTGCCATATGTCACTATAGGATTGTATTAGAAAAATTTCGGTTCGAAAACGGTTTTCTTGCATAACAAAAAATAAAAATTTTAAAAACCGAGTCCATTTGTGATATTTATAGTAATAAACTCTATACCCAAATCACACATGTATTTTCAGCTAGACAGATCCTTGTCATTCTTGGCTTTCAACCGAACGACCTTCTCCGTTATTCTCATGCCATGAACTACTTCGATTGTAGGTTTGAATGATTCGTATCAAGCACAAAACCAAAAATAGTTCTATTAACTTTTAGTGCGAAAACAAAAGTCTATTATCAATAGAGACTGACATAATTTTTATTCGAGAAAATAAATTTCATACTTAAAGAATAAACTCTCACTATTTTCAAGTAGAGTAACAATATCTTAAAGTTGTATATTTTACCCTACCGGTGTCATCTATTTATAGAGAGAATAAGTAAAACTCTTGTTGAATTGTAGAAGTTTATTTCAACTAGAAAAATGAACTCCTAGTCTAACTAGAAGTATAGAAGGCGACAATCCTATTTAAATAAACTAGGTTTGTTGTCCCTCACATTAAACATGAGGGCTTTTAGGCCTCTCCCATATTGAGTCAAATTACAAGTACTTCCTGAACTTTTAACCCAATACTTAATAATTTGATCCAACATGATATTTTTTTTCTATTTTCCAAAATAGACATCCCAGTTAATTCCAATTAAATAATTTTTTAACCCAATTTTAATTTCGTTAAAATCATGACGACTTTATCATAAAAGAATTCATGAGAAAATATATTTAATATTTCTACATTCAACGGGTCACTATAACCAAATGATTTATTTCTATTTTTGAACTTTATTTCATTCGACAAACATAAATTCCTTTCCAGGTCATTTTTCATTTTCATTTTGGAGAAAACCACATTTATTTCCAAATGTTTCCATTTCTCCTTTTTCATTTTCATTTTGGAGAAAACCATATTTCATTTCCAAAATTTCTCATTTCTCCATTTTCACCATTTTTGTTCATTTGATTCAATATACAATTCATTTCTGGTTTCAATGAGCTAGTAGAGGGGTTAATTGGACATATGTGATTAGGGCTCAAATGATTTATAATTAAGTTCCATATTTTCACCTATTAATTATAAACTCATTTATTCACAAATTTATTTTACTATAGTATCATGGCTGAGCTCTCCCCAACGGTATACCATTACGAAAGCAACTCGATCAGTACTCGTTTAATGACCTTGTTATAAGTGTGTTACCTTTATGAAAAGTCAATTACTATCAAATAGTAATAAAGTCATTCATCACAAAGATGAATGACTCGTGGCATGTTTACTTTTCATCAACCATGTAATGCCAATGAGAGGATATCACTTACCCATATTTCGGGCTATGAATTTCACTATTATAAATGATGCTACATACTACAGAAGTCATATATCCAATGCACCAGCTTTTGGTTCCTTATCTATTTGAACTTAGGCTTTTACTTATATCAAATTATACAAGTCACGCATACATAGTCCGTCCTCCACTTAAGATTAAGGTATGCCACACTTTGAACTCCACAAGTGAATAAGTCCATAAATGGATTCATGATCTATTCTTATTAGGTCTAGTTCGATGTACTGTCAGTCCAGCCAATCACATTTATATCTCTATCTTTTGGGAGTCATCTACTCCGATGCCCAAGACAAAGCATCTCCCTAATTGGACTTGATAGACGACATATTAATGTTTCAATCGATTTACTCATTTTCGATTAGACTAATGACATTTTTAGGTTCATCTACTAATATAAGCTATCTTTCTGTATTATGATCTAACCATGTAATACCGCTTAGTATTACTTTAAACATTAGACAACCAGTGAGCCAATATTTGCTTCTATTTTGCTTTGCATGCAAAAATCATATAAGGGCAATTATACAAAATATATTAATGTAATCTATGAATTTTTTTTATTAACCAATCTATTTGAAAAAAATTATAAGTTTACAAACAAATATACTATACTCAAGGCACCGAATACATTAGATTGGTGTAACGACTCGATTTTAAGTAGTACCTTAAATTATGGTTTCGGGACCTTGTTTTTGTAAACCAAGCCTATAAATATTAAATAAAAATATTTATGGAGTTTTTATATAGGCGAATTGAAATTTGGATAGTAAATTTAATCGAAATTGTGATTAATTAGGGTTAATGACTAAATTGTAAAGTCCAATCACTATAGATTTTTAATTAGAACAGGGCTTGAGGACTTAAATTGCAATTAACCCAAGGTTAAAAACAAAAAATATATATGTTAGATCTTAAGTTAGTGGACGGTAAAGTTTTGGGATTAATAATTTAATAATAAGGCTTATTAAGTAAATTAAGGTTAATTATGTTAATTAACCATTTAAGTATAATATGAAATACATATTAAAAGGGAAAGCCATCATCTTTCTTTCTCTTACAAACCGTAAAAAGAAAGAAACAAGAAGAGGAAGCCATTTTCGTTAGGTTCAAGCTTTTAGCTTCAAAAATCAAGTAAGTCCTTAGTTATTTTCTTGTAATTTTTTTAAAATTTAATGTCATGAGAGATTGATATAGCTAGTCCATGTACCAATTTGTAAAAATGTTAAAATTTTAAAAGTTTATATTGTTGAGAATTGAAAGTTTTAGATGTTAAATTGATAGAAATTAAGCTTAGTTTAAGAAAAGGACTAAATTGTAAAGCCTACTTGATAGTTTGTATATTATGGACCAAGCTGAATAAAATATAAAATTGATAGTAGGAATAAGAAATAGGAGGTCCATAATTGGTATTTTTGAAAACGCATTTGAATTCAGAGCTATGAATTGTAAGTTAGGTTAGTCTTAGTTTTAGGGACTAAATTGAATAAATTGCAATTTTTTGTATAAATTGATAATTTATTGGGAATTTGTTGATAATTGATGGTATTACATATTTTATGTTAATCCGTAGTTAACATAAACCTAGATTCATCGAGAGGGAAAGGAAAATCCAAAGTCGTTGACGAATAGCTTGAAATTTCAATTTGTATTTCTATGATTCAGGACTTAATTATTTATTGTGTACCCATGACATATTGAATTACATGGTAACAAGGTGAGTTGGTAATAGCCAATTGAATTGAGTTTTTATGATTTAAGTTGAATATCGAAATATGCACTAAATTGAATAATGTACAAATTTGTAGGGTTTAATTGATATATGAGAATTGGTATGAAAATGTATTGAAATATGTTGTATATGTTATGAAATTGTAATATGCTGGTGAATTGTGATGATCGAAATGTAAATTGAACTTTACATAACGAATTAGAAATTAAATATCCTATTAGTTGTTCGGACTGAGTCGGATATAGTTGGCATGCCATAATGTCAGGTTATTGATTGAAAACTATTGTTTTTGGGAAATTCGGGGTGGTAGATTATATATATTGATTCATCCTTGTTAGGCAACCCAGGGTGATAGATTGATCGAGTTAAGAAAACCATTATTGCCAGGTAATCTAGGGTGGTATTATGAATCATTATAATGTCATTGTAATCAGGCAACTCGGGGTGAAAAATTTGTGTATTCATTTTGAGTTTGTAACGCCCTAAAATTTTTTTTTTTTTGTTTTTGTTAGAATGTGACAAAAATGTCTCTCTGCTTTAGTAGTTAAGTGTCTGGGTGTGTGTGGGAGGTCCCAAGTTCAAGCCTTATCTTGGGTGAATTTTTGTCTTTTTTTGAATAAAGCTTTAACCTTGCTCAAAGGGTTTAAGTTTAATTGTTTGTAGGTATATAACAGAATGGGCCTGCTGGTTTGGTGGTTAAGATGTGTGTTGGTGTGTTAGGGGTCTGGAGTTCGAATCCCTGCTTGAGCATAAGTGTTATTTTTGCACGGTGTTGGACAAGAATTTCGGCTGAGTGGGGATTCTGGAGTGGTTGTAGGTTAGTGGGATTAGGGGGAGTAAATTTAGGGTTTGTGAAAACAGTTAAAAGATTTAGTGTATCATTAGTTTTATTTTTGTTTTTTTCAAAAGAATTCAGTTTACTTTCTCAACGCAGAAAATGGGATTCAGCGAAAGCCAAAATTGAAAATTGTTAACGCCACAAGGGCGTGTGGTCTTTCGTGTGGTAGGTCGTGTACGAATGACACGGCCGTGTAGTTGACAAAGGCCAGGCCGTGTAGTTGACACGGCCATGTGGTGACCAGGTAAGTAGTGTGTGACATATGGGCTTGATCGAATTGGGCCATGTGGGCGACATGGGCGTGTGGGATCACACGGGTAGTCCACATGGGCATATGAGAATTTGGGCCAGGCCGTCTGATCTACGTGGGCCAAGGCCAATCTGGGCGTGTGGGTCCACACGGGCAAATCATATGGGCGTGTGGGCCCATTTAGCTAAAATGTTTCCTAGGGGTGCACGAGTTGCCCAAGTCGACTGTGAACCTACTGTAGGGTCGGTAAACGCTACTTAGACCCTAAATCGTGTGACCTAAATATATAATGTATGTATTGAGCATGTTAAAATTTATGCATGTTTACTGATCCGTATGTATGACAGATAACTGAATTCTAGCATGTAAGCATGTATTTCTGTATGTCAGCATTGAACATGTTTAGCTGTATCTGCATTGGGGTGGGATGATTGATTACTAGAGGAAGTGTACTGAAAGACTTTCATACCTATTATCTGGCAGCTCAGCTGCGATATTACTAATATGTCTCGCATTCGGTACGACTTGATGTGTAGGGCTGGGTGGGTGTTTTAAACCCTACATGGTGTGTAAGGATGGTCGGAGATGGTGTGTAGAGGCTGGTGGCTAGGATACTGATTTCTGTTACTATATACATACTGTATCTGAGATGGGCTAATGCCCTAATTTATACTTGAAACTGTATCTGAATCTGTAATGGGCTTAGGCCTCAGATTGCATTTGACTGATAACTGTTGTTTGACTATATGCATGTCTTCTGTGGGGACTACACACTGAGTTTACGTAAACTCACCCCTTTCTGTATTATCTGTATAGGTAATCCCTAGACTTAGACAGATCGGTGCGGCGGAAGACTCAACGGTGACCACATTTCTATTGAACTGCTTTAATTTCATTTATGGTTTTTGTTTCCTATTTTTGATGTAATTTGGGACTTTTGGACTATTTGCCTTTATTTGGATTTTAACTGTTTTCATGTACTTTTAAATTGCAGAATATGTTTTTAAACGAATCAAATTAACAAGAAAATAATTTTGAATTTGACGAAAGATAAATAGATGCTAATAAATGGAAATGGTTTTAACTTGATAAATTCGATTTCAAATCCCATTCCATGTGACATCGCTAGATTCAACCCTAACATCTAGGTCGGGTTTGGGGAATTACAAAGTCTGTGTTGGTTAATAGGATTATAAACGAATGAATTGTTTAGATAACATGTGATAAGATATATGCTATGGAAATACAAAGTGTGAACTAAATCGAAAATGAGCTCTAGGGGCCAATTGTGCATTAAAGAGCCAATAGGCTCAAAAATGACATAAATTGTGGTATAAGAAAAGAAGTATGTGCATATATATATAAGCTAAAGATGAAAAATGATGATTATAATTATAATTAGATATAGCAAGTAGAAATGAACTAATTGCCTATAAAATGAATGTTATATGGCAAGATAATATGTATGCATATAGAATTGGTGTGCTAACATGAATATAAGCATGTTAAATTGTGTTGGAAGATGATTAGTATAAAATTTGCATATGAATTTATTTAAGTTGAGTTGAATTTTTTGTATGCATAGACTTACATTTGTTTAAATTATTTTCGAATCATAGATTTATCACTGAGCGATTTGCTCAATGTACGGTTTGTTTTCCATGCGTAGATTAGGTTAATACGTAATCCCGAGTGTGGATTTCAGCATCCAGTTAAAGATTTCGGACTCAACAATGTTTGTGTACCTCTTTCACTTGTTGTTTGGCATGTACCTAGGTTGTGTCTATTGTGTTACCAAATAATGTCCAAATTCACTTTTGCTTTAAGAATGTTAATGTAGGTATTGATTAGGTATGTTGTAATAGCTTATAAATGGTTAATATATGTTCGAAATGTTAATGATCCTAATAATATAAGTGTGAATGATTGTGTTTAGATTGGATTACATTAGAAGTTAGTTTATTGCACATGAATCATTTGTATAAAATTGTATAAGATAATAAAAAGTATGAATTAATGTCTAGGAATGGCATATATTTGTTGAATGCAAAAGGCATATGTTTGGTATTTGGGTTGCAAAATTTGCAAGTTAATTTCATTTTAAATTTTTGCAGAAACTGCATGTGATGTCGCGACGTCAAATGTACCACATCGTGACGAGAAATGGCATATAATGTCAAGGTGAAACGAGGAACACCGTCACCCCAATGAAACCAAACAGTATATCACATCACGATGAGGAACTCTCTCACGTCGTGACGTCAATTCTGTAATTTGATTTCTTTAAAATCTAGTCCTGATTCAATGTCAAGTTAGCATTAGAGCTTCCATAAGCTTATATAAGACTTGGAAATGACTATCTATCATATTATATAATTATGATATTCATATTTGTATGTTTAATGGTATGAGATTGTATCTATTTGACCGTAGTTGCTCGGGAAACGAATGTGGCACACTATAGCTTAGACCCGACGACCAGGTTAAGTATAGGATGTTATAGATTGGTCATCAGTGCCACGTCAACACAAAAAGTTCAAGTACCAATTAGATACTTTTGGACAAATTTAGAGACAAACTACATATTAACCCTTATTTTTACTATCAAATCAAAGTCTTATCTATCTAATATATATATCTATTGACTTTAAAGTCTTGATTTAGTTAGTCTCACAGGTTAACTAAACACAAACTCATTTTAAAAAAGAGAGAGACTAAAATACTCTTTTATATGCAAAATAATTACATTATTATGAGAATATTTTTATTTCTTTTTATATCTTAATAAAATTAATAAAAAAAAACTCTGTGAGATTTAAACACGACACCAACATCTATAAACCTCTTCTTTATCACTTCTTCAAAGCTTTTAATTTTTTAAATAAAATTTTCCACTTCATTTGTATCTATATCTATCGGTACTTAAATAATTTGATTTACTAAGTTAGTGTTATGAATCAACTCGATATCAAACTCAAAAAATTTACTTAAAGGATTGAATATTAAAGTAATAATATTAAATTGAATATTAATATCATGGTATATTTGTCTTTTATTATTTTTATATGAATGTTTAAATACAACAAATAAAAATACAAGGGCACCCAAGCCTAAAACGTGTTTACTAAAAAATCATTTTACCATTTTACCTATGACTCAAGTTTTAATTAATTTTTGTATAAATATAGTACAAATATTAATTTTCTTTCACTCACATTGTGGTTGTAACAAAACATAGTATAGATAATGTCGTTGATTAAATTGGTGTCACAACTAAACTCCACACTAACTCAAAATTAATGATGTTTTTTTATTATTATAAATTACCACTCTAACTATGATTCAATTATTAAATAAATCTTTTATAACTATAATTTTAATATTGATTTTTTCTTTCACCATCATAATAATATTTTGATAACATGTTAAAATAAAGCTTCCTAACATGATAGCATTTTCATGTGTTATAGAAAAATGGCAATACAATTTGGAAAAAAATTGGAGTACATTTAATATTTCTAATAAAATGTAATTACTTAATTAATTTTTTTACTCACAATTTAAATTAGTATTTTCAATTTAATTTTAAAATTAATTAATTAATTAATTTTTTCTATTGCAATGTGGATGTCACATTAGCAATTAATTTTTTAAATATTAAAAAAATAAAAAATATTTTTAACAATTAAAAATTGTTAAAAAATAAATTTATAAAAAAAAGATTTTTTTAAAAATTAATTAATTACTAACGTGGCATACATGTGGATTGCCATGTAGATTCCACGTTAGTAAACTTAATAGACATTAGTTTTCCATTCATTTTGGGATGATTTGACAAACAATACAAGTTTAAGGGCTAAAATAGGTGAAAAATTAAATAGGGAGCTAAAATGACTTAAACACGATTAGTGCGGCTTGAACCTAGACTCTACCTGAGACGGTGAACACTTAGATTATCAGGCCATCACATGAGGTTCAATTTTTTTAATATTTATTGAGATAGTATATAGTACATGTTAGAATCATTTGACTCATTTCTATGTAACAATGAGTGAATCAATTTTCAGATTTAAAATATCTTTGGATGAGATATTTTAAAATTTTAAAGAACTAAAATACTAACATTTTAAAATTTTAAATTTCAAAATTTCACTCACTAACTGTTAAAATTAGAATTTGAAAAAAAAAATGAATTTCCGAATTTTTTTTTGTTTAGATGCATCATGTGGGGAAAAAAATTCAATTTTCTTTACTTCAATTTTTTTATAAAACATATTTTGCAAATATTTTTTTTAAGTTTTATAATCAATAAATAATACAACATGGACAAAATTCAACTTTTCTTTCTTTCAATGAAGGTGAAATTATTAATTATTAGCTCCATAATTCAAAAACAAAAGTTAGAAATAAATAAGAACGTATGGAGGTTGAGAGAAACAAATATTAAAAATACTAATCATCAAATTAAAAAGTTTTTCATCGCAAAGTAATCTCATGCATAAACATCAAAATTTGCAACTAATAATGGAGTCTTATTTTCTGTTAACTAGTTAAAGCTGGATCAAAATCTAATAACATATTCAACACATTGATGACTGACTTCATATCAACTTTCTTTTCAGAAAAACATATATATTCTGTAGAAGATTCTGCTATCTTACCCACAACAATTGCTAATTCATCTTTTTAGAACATGAGTAGTAATAGAAACATCACTTTGGGTTTCAACGTTTAATTAATCTAAACCTTGAAAACTTACATTTTTCATCTTTCAAATATGAATTCATGATGTTATCGGCATCTATAGCAGTTTTGGCATCATGACCAGTTGCTTCATCCTTTGTACATAAATCCACAATATAATCTCAATTTGGAATCACTTTGAACCGAAAACTATTAGCGTCTTTTTTAGTGTGTTTGGGTAAATCGATTCATTTCAATTGAGACTTTTTAAAGTCTAAAATAAAATTTCATTGTCTGGTAATTTGGGAGATGGTTTTGTTTGTTTGATAAGACATTGATTGTTTTTTTATTAGGTAAAATTATGCGGGTAATTTTAACGATTGTCGATTATTAAGATAACGTGAATTTTGAAGAGTTAAATATTCTCTTTAAAATTTTGAAATTTAAAAGTTGAGAAGTTTTAAAGTTTTACATATGTTTAGAGATCGCTCGGCTATAAAGAAGGTTTGGCTTTAGGTAGTGCCTTCTAATCAACAATGCATATTTTTCTTTAAAAATTTAGTTGAATGTTGGAATATAATTTAAGCAAAAACTTATGGATGCCTAAGGTAGGGATTAATTGGTCTTGTTTTTTTGGACTACTTGTTTGACGAATCTAAAAAATAGGAACTTATTCATTTTCTAAGGTTTATCTTGGAATACCTTTGAAATAGTTAAAACTTTGATTAGTTGGATGAAGCAGTATACTTTGGTGCGCATGAAAACACCAACTGGTCAGCAAGAAATTGATTCAAATATTCAATTTTCTGGTAATTGTTATTTTTTAAATATTGATGGGGTGGTTAAACTAAATACAAACATAGCTTTTGCTGGGGGTGTTATGAAAACCATCATTGAATATAATTATTACTATTATTTGGGGGTATGTTCAGTGTTTGAGACTGAGCTTTGGGGGATGATTTGGTTCTCTTACAAAGGCAAGGTATTAATAGAGTATTAATCCAAATTGATAATATAGAGGTGATTAAATTCATTCAAGAAAGCCAATTGGCAAGTGCGAATTCAACCTTGGTAAGGAGGATTCTTCAACTATTAAAACTGGTTAGATATTGGAGAATAAGGCATGTTTTAAGGGAGAAGAATAGATTTGTGGATTCATTAGCTAAAATGGACTTTGACAAAAAGAAAGATGTTTGGATTTTTGAGGAGGTTCCTGGGGAGTTCTTACATCTTTTGGAATTTCATATTAAAAAGAATGCTTTTGTTTTATATTAATTTGATGTAATGTTTGCTTATTTTATATATATATATATAAAAAGGAAAAAGAAGAGTTTTGTTGAACCTTTTAACCTCTATTCTTTTAAACATGGCCTATAAGCATGTAGAAAAGCAAGCAGTATATTGGTGTAAAGAGAGCAACATGTTGAAAGGGAGAAGCTTAAGCAATATTGATCAATGTTACATTAGTAAGGGTACATAACCATGGTTAATTATTATTATAATAATTTGACACACTAAAAGAATCAAAGTTTAAAGCTTTGATAACCCGGTTATCTTTATCAACTTTGTAATAACAATAAAATAAAATGTTAAGGAAAAGAAAAGATTGGGAAAAAGTTCCATAAATAGACAGGCTGTTTCAGTTGACCACTGCTCGGCTTCTGGATGGCCCATGGCGTCTTCCACACCAAACTAAAACGTGGCTTCAATTAATTAATCAACTACTTTTGTGGTGATTCCGACAACCCCAGATTTGTCAGTTACGATCGTTAAAAGTAGGTGTAGAATTAATTAACAAATGAATTTCTTCATTTATAAGAAATAAACAACTGACGGAAACAATTATCCTCTTTTATTGATACAAATTTGTAAATACATTTGCTTAATGTAGGGGACAATTTTACCACATTGTTGAAATAAACATTTCTTTCTCTAAATAATGATCAAAATTTCACAAACATATCAATCAAAAACTATTTCAAATGGACCCAAATGCCTTGGCTGGGGATGTCTTGATGAACCACAAACAAAAGATAAAAGCCTGCAGGTGCGAGGTTACCCGAACCTGGCGTCATCACTTCAATCTCATACGTTGATTTCCCGGATGCCATAACTTTGTCGTTTCCAAGTACAAGCAACCTTTGATTCATAGAGAAGGAATGGGTATTAAAAGCTGGTGACACCATTGTCACCGACAACAAGTTTAGAGTTACTTCACCTGTAATCACCACTTTAATTTTTAATTTCTTATTGTATCTGATTCCGGACATTGACTTGGGAGCAACAATGGTGGGTCGTAAATTGTTGAATTTGGCGTCCAAATAACCCGGATAGAATGCCTCCAGGCTTAGTTCAGTAGGGTAAAGGACTCCCGTAAAGTTGTAATACGCATGAGGATTGCTTCCACCCACTAAAACTCTTCCATCACGAAGTAATACTGCTGTGGAATGGTACATCCGAGGGATCTTTGTTGGGTTTAGTATCTTGAATCGTGACTCGATTTCATTATCAGGCATGTATAACACTGGATTTAAGACCGGGTCCCTTCCTAAGTCCCATCCTGCTGACCCGGAACGTGCTCCGTTGATGACCAAAACTTTGCCGTTTGGAAGCAATACCATGTCACCCATGACTCTAGCTAAAGGCATAGTTTCCAAGACCCATTTTGGTTTCGGGTCGGTTATTGAGATCCTGGCGCAAGTGTTCAAGGCTTTAACGAACTTACCTTGTAATGCTTGGACAAATGATCCTTTTGGAGCACCGCCACAAACTAAAACTTCAGCTTGAATAGTGGCGGCTGTCAAGTTCTTCAATGGTAGCAATACAGCCGAACCTGTGCTTGGATAGCTTCTTGGCTCCCCACCTGGTATTTTGGGGTAAGTTTTCACCACCTTGTTGTTCACATAATCAAGCAAAATAGCTCGATTGTTGGCGAAAATGAACAGGTTTCCATCGACATTGAGAAAAACAAAAGGGTAGAGATTGTTCTCTACTCCTCGTTCATTGGTTTCCGACAGGAAATGCAACTTGAACGTGTCGGCGGCTATGTTTTTAGGAACAAACTCGTAATTAAATTGTTCTCGGCCGCCGACAACAATTTGTCTTCCATCTGGCAAGACATGATTGGTAGCATACCATCTTTTGGCCGCCAATCCATTTGGTGTTTCGTGCCAGTCGCAGCTTTCGCATGGGCTGAAAACCCTGACCCGAAGTTCTCCGTCGCTGAAACCACCGGTTTGGACCAATTTACCGTCAGGCATGACGGCGCCTGAAGAACACCAAACGTTGCTTTGGACAGTAAGAGCCCTGAACTTGTTGCTCAAAACATCATACTCAACTGAATGCGCCGTACAATCTACTTGGACAGCAGTGTTGGTTGGGTCATTGTGGCATTTCCCACTTGCCAATGGCAGAGTGGATGGGCCGAAATCAGTCCTATCATACATAACAACACGGTCATTTTTAAGGAGTTGCATGTGCATGGATGAGATGCCAATGCTTTTTTGTAGCAGCTGCCACCGGCCGTCGGCAGCAGTGGGGAGGATAAGGGGATGTGAGGCAAAGAGTAGAAGTGAGAAAAGAAATGTACAAAGGGTTGACATTTCTGCCATATGTTTAGCAGATGATATTATGGCTGCTTGTCAGCTTTGGGAACTCTTTTATAAAGGACTTGGTGAGAGAAGCAATGAAGGCTTTGAGATTTGAGACTCCCACACCATGTGGTCTTGCGTGGGATGCTTGTAGTGGTTTGTCTTTATGAAAACGATGGTTTAGTTTCTGGTTTCAAAATTAGGATATGAATGTTCCAAGTTTTTTTTTTTTTTAAAATGAGATTGTTTGAATGATTAGCAAATCGATAATATAATTTTAGAATTGGTAACTAAATTGACTTTGGTATTTATATTCTCTTTTCTTCTTCATTTCGTCTATTCAGTGATTGGTCAATAGGATTTATACTTGGAATTATCATTTAACTTAAAGCTAGGTTAATCGAGTTAATTGGTCCAAATGGTTATCGTTTTCCTTTTGTTGTTTATTTTGCCTTAAAAAAAAGTTTATAATTAGATTTTTTTAGGTTGGTATATGAACTTAATATTTTTTAATTTGGTATTTAAATTTGTTTCAGGTCTAATTTGATATCTAAATTTTTTTATGTTCAATTTAATACCTAAATTTATTAAATGTTATATAAATTACGTAAAATACTAATAGTGTTAAAATTTTTTTTGACTATGCTATAAAAATATTGTCAGTATTAGAGTAAATTCATGTTAAAAAATAGATATTGAGCTATGCTTAATGAATTAATATTAAATAAAAAAATTTTAAAACCACAAATTGAAAGGAATTCATTATTTTCAATTAATAAAATAAATAAAACTAAAAGTAATTGAACATAAAAAATACAAAAAAATATCATATTATCTGTCATATATCGGAAATATATTGATTATTTTTGTTACCACATAAAAAAATATTTTTAGTATATTGGAGTAATTTGTAAAACATTTGACAAATACCAAATCGAAAAAAATAGAATAAATGCCAAATTAGAAAAAGGAGTCAAGTTCATGTACCAAATTAAACCCCCAAAAAATTAAGTACCAACTAAAAAAAAGTATTAAGTTTATGTACTAAATTAAAAAAAATCGAATTCAAATACCAAATGTATATTAAGTGATTCTTTTATATAAAATATTTGATAAACTTTTGAATTAATCTTAAAGTAATCCTTGGGTTAACAATTCCTTCATTCCGATCTTAAATTAAATAATTATAGATATTTTCTGTACGTTGCTTTTGTCCAAATCGTATCATTTGTAGACTTCCAATGGAAAACATGAAAAAGCAATGCTTCTTTGTTTTAAATTCGAAAAACATCAAAATAAAATTGGAACAATTTTAAGTATCAGAAACATTTTTAATAGAATGTCTTAAATTTCAATATAAAATATTTTAGAGATAATATTTAATATACCATTAATAAATCATATTAAATTATTTTATCAATAATAATCCAATGAAATTTATACATCAACAATATATCAAATTTGAATCTCACTCCCTTAAAAACAATCAATCGATATTCTACTAACTAAATTCTTGTTTAAGCATACGCTGGACCGGTAAAGTTATAAATTTTGCCGATTCCATCCACCAATTATGAGCTGTGACAGTGGTCCGAGCAGTGGCTATAGTTTGGGTTGGAGTCTACATCATGCATTAACTAATCCACTGTGTTTCGAAGGTGAAAAGAAAAATTACAAAAGGTGATGGACCCTATTGACTTTCCTAAAGAACTAATGGCTACCCTGCAACTTAAATTGAATCAGAGTTATCTTTGGGTTGAATTTCTCATCTCTCTCTTTTTGTACAATGACAAAAGCATACGTGATACTGCAAATTTGCAGACATCACTACAAAAAAGCTACCTGAATCACGTATCCTAGCTGGCTGCGTAAATCTCTAATCCATATGTAGTTTTCATTTAACTAATATATCTATTTTCTTTTTTCATTTTTTAGAATTACCCATCCTTCTGTTTGATTTCAATTTCTTTTTGTATTCAAACATTAATGGATTTTGTTTTTCTTTTTATAAATTTATTTTAATTTTAATTTAAATGTACTTTAATTATCAATTCGATTATACTTTATAATAATTGATTCTTATTATAAATATTGAGATGCGTTCTATTGATATTTACAATTATAATTAACATTACATAAATAATATATTAATTCTATACGGAAAATAAGGATTTGAATCTAATGCATTGAATCCAACTAGAGATGGCAAAAGAAAAAGAAACAAAGAAATCATATTTAAAGGTTCTAACTAATTGACTTAACTTGATAAGATTGAATTTTTTCTTTTATTTTAAAATCAAATTTGAAGTGAATAGAGGATTTTTTTTTAATAGTGTCCGGGTCGAATCAAGATCGGATTTAAAAAACCTACCATCCCAAGGTAATTACAAAGTTACCCTTGTATACAATATATTAATTTTCCATCCTCATTCCCTTTATTTGTGTTGCCACCTCTGTATTCTACTCTAGTACAGACCTTTTTCTTTATTTTTTCTATTCCATAATTTCTTCATCTTTTGTAATTAACCCATGATTTGAAAGTGTTGCATAAATAAAATATAAAAATGAAATTTAATAAGAAAAATAAAAAAAAATATTTCATGCACAACAACATAAAAATTGAAAATTGTCAAAAAAAAGAAAAGAAAATGCAAGTCTTACATATGGAGGCTGGTTGGATACATTTTCATTTTTCGAGGCAGGTTATTTTTTAAAGGCAGGTCGAGTTGGAGCATATAAGTAATACATCGGGTCAGACCAAACAAAAATCTGACCCACCCGTGCTGTTGCTATCCCAATTCCCTCTAAGTTCTGCATGCCGTTAAAATGAGGACGAAAGTAACATCACTTAAAAAAAATAAACAACTACTTTGACGAAATTAATAAATTTATAATCCTTAATATATTTTAATTATATTTAATAAATTAAATAATAAATATTATTCTACATTAATTATTATAATTAAAAATATAATAATTATAAAATTAATTAAATATTAAACACGTAAAGTTATATACTACGTATATATTATCTAGTTATGGTTTTTGGCCTAACTTGTGTTTGAAGAAATTGAGGCTTGGATTCGGAAATATATTCCATCTTAGTTGTACGTAACCAAAAGAATGATTCTGATATCTTTCTAGTCCAAACCAAAAAGTGGCTGTTTTGTTCTTTCACTTTGTTTTGTTTTGGCTTGCAACCACAACCACCAACTGTAAAGACGAAGTTTTCTGGATTTGCCAATTGGTACGTACCATTTGCTTTTAACTATATTTCCTTAAAGTATATATAGCTTCAAAATCAAGCCCAAAGGCCGCACCATGTATTTATCAATTAAATATTGGTTCAACTGGTATTGTTATTGTTATAATTGTTTGTTATTGTAGGTTAATGTCACATAGTATTCTTCCATTTATTAGGGTTTTAGATATTCAAAAAATATATAAAAAAGAGAGAGCTATAGATATAAAATCTTCAGAACTAGACTAGTGATTAAATCGATTAAGTCTCTGATTCTTTAGTTCACCGATCCAAATAATTTAATTAAATAATTCATAAAAAAATATTAAAACAGTTTAACCGGTCTAAGACTAGGATACTCATGTATAGCATGATGGAATTGAAAAACTCAGATTTATTGGGGCGATGGTATGGAAATTGAGGCACATGGTGGGTCAATATTTTAGATTGGTAACGGAACTTAGGTGACAGATAGTAAGACGTGGAAATGGAAAGCAGGCTGTAGCAGGATTGATATGAATAAGTAAAATGTTTGGGAATATTGGAACCTGAATGAGCTGTTCAATCTTCTTTTGTGTTTTCATGCTTTAAATTAGAAAAACACACGTCGATTTTATTTAATTTAATGTATATATCGTTTTGGGATATCTTAAATGTTTGGGTACATTAATTACTTAAACAAAGTGACATCATTTTCTATTTTAGTTTGCAGATTGCTATCTTAAATGTTTGATTCCATATTTTTAGTAATTTTCTGCAAAACATTATTATTTTTCCCCTACCTGCCTTTTCCTTCGTCTATGAAACACTGCTCCCTAATGACTATTGTTAGTGGCTCAATGTACTGATTGACCCCTGATTTCTTTTAGATTCCAATACTAGTCAACCCTACACAAATAAGTACCTCCAACAAACTATGTTAGTTTTTTTTAAATAGCTGGCAAAACACATGTTCAAAATTTATTCTAGCCTTTAATATTCTTTCTATAGATCAAATCTTTTATAAAGTACAGTGGGATCCAAGGGCTGGTATTAAATTTCAGAAAAGCAATACATTGTAACCTTTGGATGATGCCATGTCAGATTTTCTGAGAAACGTGCCACGCTTTCAATAGTTTAAACTGCATTTATATTTGCACTTCTTTTTGGGGTAAAATAAACCATAATCACACCAGCGTGACCATGGAGTCATTCACTTCAACAATTTAAGCATTGCTGCAATTGTGTCATTTCTGGCCCAAAAAATCCCATCGATTGTTCGAAAGAAAAAACCATTATCCAATCAACCCTTCCAACTACAAATGAATTAATATTTACATACCAATTACATAAACTTGTGAATTTTGATTTAAACTTAGAAATTTGACTCAGTTAATCTAATTTTATTACGAGAAGTCAACAATTTAAATTCATCTAATCTAAACTTAAAATAATCAAAATAAGTAACTTTAAGTCATCTAAACTTAAATTAAGTACAAATTTTTCAATAAATTAATAAAATTAATAGTTATAAACTGAATTATTATTTTGTTTTAATGTATAACTTGTAAACTGTAATTTTCGTGGTCTATTATTATAAAGTAGGCAATTTTAACTTGTATCATATGATCATGATAGTAAATACCAAATAAAATAAATACTTAATAAAAATATATTTATCTATTTATTTTTAAATAAATTTAGGACTAGTTTAACAATGCTTTTGAAGAGTACTGTGGAAAAGCACTTTTAAAAAATACTTTTAAAAAGTTTGGTTTAAAATTTGAGTGTCTAGCATAGCTGTCAAAAAGTGCTTTTGAAAAATAAAATGCCAGCTTTAGACATATTATTATTTAGTAACAAATATGTATTTAAATAATATTTAAATTAATTAATATTATTATATTTTAGTAATAATATAAAAAAATTATTATAACTTGTTAATATTTTAATATATGAAATATAAATTTTAAATATTTTTAAGAAATAAATATTAATTATTTATAAAATTTAATTAGAATATATAAACTATATTTTAAATATTTAAATATAACCATTAACTATTTGTAATTAGATATTAACACATTTGTATTATTTTAAAAAATATTTTTTATTTTTAATTAATAATTTTAACACATTTGTAATTAAGTACCAAAAAAAAGGGAAAGTACTATGTTATTAGAGCGGTGAAAAAGTAATTGAGCACCAAAAGTGCTTTTAGGAGAGGGAAAACTAAAAATTTTAGCTTCTCCTTTTCAGAAGTACTTTCAAAAGCCAGAAATTTTAGCCAAAAGCAGCTTGTTTAGTACAACTTTTCTTCCAAAAGTGTTTTTGAAGTCAGAAGTGATTTTGTTAAGCACTACCAAACAAGCCCTTAATAAGTGATGAGAAAATATCAAAATAATATGCAAAATTCCAAAAATAAAAATTGATATATTTCAAAATCTCAAAAAAAATTTCTTTTGATTTTATTTTCAATTTTATTTTTTTTATTTTGATTCTAATTTATTTAAAAATCCTAGAAAGATTTTTGACAAATCTTTTTAGTTTTTACATACGTTTTAAATTCTAAAAATCTAATTGATAGATGTTTATCCCACAAAATTTTAGATAAATAATGTTATTAAAAAAATCATCAAAATATGATTAACAATATAATATTTACAATGAAAATTTAAAAGATAATGTAAATAAAATTTATTTTCATCTACTAAAAAACTTTTACTTTTTATGGTTTTATATATTATGGATTAATTGATTTAAATTTATAATATTTTATTATATTATATTTAAAATTTATTTTTGATAATTGTTAATTTTATAATAAATTTAAATTGGTTAAATAATTTATCTAACGTTAATTTTATTTTATTTTAAAATTAACAAATTGAACTTTATTGACTTTAATAGTGGAACCTAAATCACCCATGTAACTTGATTCTAAACTTATTTGCTTCAACATAATCCTTTTATTAAATTAAAATTGAATGACTAAACATGAAATGACTATAATTTGATATGATCGGAACTTAAAGTGATCCAATTAGTATTACTCTTGCACCACAATGTCATTACATTCGTGCCTTAGATAATTCATTTAGTTCGATTAATGTTAATCGTATAATTCATTACATTGTATCAATAATTATATAATTAATGTCATAAACATTCAATAACATTAGTTGCTAGAGGTATGTGTAATTGATCAATACTCTTAAATTGATCAAAATTTTAAAATTAAACATTAGTGGTCCAAAGTTTTGATATATTTCACTATATTATAATGAATTCTAAACGTGTATACTCAATGTTGTATTTACATAGACCAATTCGATTGGATCAATGATTGTACAATTAATTTTACAATTTATTCAATTAGATCAATGGTTGGACAATTAATGTCACCACATTTTCAATTACACTAATAATTAGATGAATATATAATTGATCAATAATTTTAAAAAAATATTTACACACTACAATGTCATTACCTTAATAAATAAATTCATTCAGTTAGATTAACGATTCTACAACTAAAGTTATAACTCATTCAAATATATTAGTAATTGCAAAAATGTAAAATTTATCAATATTTTTCGAATTACTTGTACTCCACAATTTTAGTACATGTGTATATAGACCCAACTCAATTGGTTCAATAGCATAATCAATCAATTACGTTATTAGTTAGAGGAATATATATAATTGATCAATACTTTTAAATTGATAAAAAATTTAAAATCAAACATCGGTGGTCCAAAGTTTGATATAATTCACTATATGATATTGAATTCTAAACCTGTATACTCAATGTTTTGTTTACATGGATCGATTCAATTAGGTCCATGATTGTATGATTAATTACACAAACTCGATCTATGTATGAAATTTGGGTTCAAGAGTACAATTATTGATGCATCGTGAACTAACTAAAAATTCAATTAAGGTAAATGCACCTATCAATTAATAGTAAAGTTACGATAAGCAAAGATATCGTTCCCACGAAGACTAAGAGTACTAGTAATTACTGTCTTTCTATTGTTTAATCGATAAATTTGAGTGATTGATTGAACACTAAAATAACTAAATTAATTAAATACGAATGCGATAAAGACCAAATGAGAAAATTAAACGATTAACAATCAAGAAGCAAAACAATACCCAAGAAAGAATCCACCTAGATTTCATTTGTTACTATCAATCTAAATTACACAATTTCTTTATTTACTATCTTGAGAAATCCTTAAATTATGCTAACATCTCTTTCGAGAGTAAGAGCAACTAACTCTATGTTGATTAATTGAAATTTGTTTCTGATTAAAACCCCTATTATCACATTAACTCGATCTATGGATTCCCATATTAGATTTGACTCTAATCCGGAAGATTTATGTCGTCCTATTTCTAGGATTGCTTGCAATTCCACTCAATTACGCAAGATCTACTCTTAAACAGGGTCTATTCCTCATCTGATTTAAGCACATTGTCGAAACCATTTTTAAATTTAATTTTAAAAAAACGGAGGATATACTTTTAAAGCAAAATGTGGAGTCGCCACCAATCCTTTTTGTTTAGGTGTGATTGGATCACCTAATAAAGCATTTTATTCCATTTAAACCAATTTTGGCCCACATAAATATGAGAAAACGGGTTCGGGAGTTGGTTATGTATGAGGAAGGATTAGCACCCTCACTACGCCCAAAGTTGGTACCAAATCGATTAAATACTATCCTTACGTCTAAGATTTAAAAATGTTTTGAAATGTGGTTCCTTTTATAAACATTTGAATAACCCAAGTTGGTTGTCAAAATTCTCTTGTTTCAGAGGAATACAGCATCACATCCAGCACGATAGGACACGATCCTTTATACCCTCGAAAACACGATAAGTTTCGAGTTCCAAAAGTTTATATGTTGAAAATCACAAAAGGATGCCCAATTATTTAGTCCAACGAAAAATCAAAACACAGCACGGTAGGGCACGATTCCTCGAATTTCCAAATATTGAACATTACCTTGCTTTAGAATTTA
Organism: Gossypium hirsutum; assembly: GCF_007990345.1. NCBI lineage: Eukaryota > Viridiplantae > Streptophyta > Magnoliopsida > Malvales > Malvaceae > Gossypium > Gossypium hirsutum. Next base: position 23,036,578 of record NC_053424.1, read on the forward strand.
GAAAACATGAGTGAAATTCTAAAGGAATATTCGCTTATTTTGAACAAACGGGAAATTGCAACCCAGCACGATAGGGCACGATTCCCTCGAATTTTCAAACATCGAACATTGCCTTCGTTTTAAGGAATTTTTAAAGTACGGATGAAATTTCAAGGAATATTTGATTATTTGGAAAAACAGAAAATCGAAACCCATCACAGTTGGATACGATTCCTCGAGTTCCCAAACATCAACTATTACCTTTGTTTTAGTGAATCTTCAAATAAAAAATTGTAGAACTAACTTAAAACGTATTAATTTTACTTGAAATAGAATGAAATAATTGATTTTTAAGAGTTAGAAATTACAAAACGATATTTGTAAATCAATAAAAAAAATGAAAACGTAGGATAACATGCATACGTAAAATACAATGATCGATGAATGAAGATAATATAGATCTTATTTAATCGATTAACAAAATAAACAATTAAATATAACTAGCCTAAAAAAGTATAACCCAATTTGCAAATATGGGTGAACAACAATTGATTTAATAAAACAAACAAATGGGGTGTAACAAATATACATATGAAACGATACATATAAAAAACAAAATAATATGAACCCAAGAATATATGAAAATATCAAACAATATGAAACAGAAATATAACAAGTTTCGAACATAGATGAACAAAAATTGAAATAATAATACAAAATACTATTAAACAACATGAAACAATAATACAGGAAATAATATGAAAACTAAAACAACACATAACATACAAAACAATATGGAAACAATTTGAAAACTATTTAATATGAAAAATTACAAATGAACAACATATGATAGGGTTTGAAATGATTTGCATATATAAAAATAAAACTAAGAATGAATAAATAATATTAAAATAAACATTGTGAAAGAAGAGACTTGGAACAAATAACATACAAAAATATTTTAAAAACATAACATACATACAATAATAACATATAATAATAAAAAAAATCAATGTGAATAATATATAATGAAGGTATAATAAAATAACAAAGAATAAACAGTATACATGAAAGAATAGCAAACCAATATGTAATAAACAATATATACATGAAAGAATCTTAAATAACAAAGAAATAACAAAATATGTTTTTTTAAAGAATAAACTATATACTTTGAAAGGAAAATGCAAATGAACAAATTTAAAAGAAATTATATAAGAATAACATGGAATTGACAATGTATATAGAATAAAACCAATTTTATTATTAATTATATATATTAATAATATATATGAGGGTAGTTAAATTAAATATTATACAAAATTTTAAAACAATATGATATATAAAATGTGATTTTAAAATAATAATTTTATAATAAAAACAAAATAATTTATCAAAGTAATCTAAAATGTAAAAAAAATAAGAGATGAAAAAAAAATGAATTATACAAATTGAAATGAAAAAAAAACTTAACTAATAAAATAAAACTAGGGGGATAATTAACAAAACAAAAAATAACTATTGAGATTGAAATAATGACTAAAGCGCAACACGCGCGAACGTCCAGGGATAAAAATGGGAAATACTCCAGACTCCAAAACGCAGCGTTTAGCCGCAGACCTAATTGTACTGATGCGCAAATTACAGAGATTAATTTTAAAAAAAGAGAAAAACAAAATTGAATGACCATGCGAAAAGAAGGGATCAATCGCGCAAATATTCCATTTAAGCAGAATGCGTGGATCCTCCTGGGTAACCGGATCGAGTCGGATCGGGCAGGCCTACACGACATCGTTTTGGGAGCCATTGAAGCAGGCTTAAAACGGCGCCGTTTTTACTCCTTTAAAATGACTAAAAATCAACCAAATTCGGCTGAACCACCCTAGCCCCCTTCTTCTCATTTGGCAAACCCTAGATCCCCTCTTCTAATCATCGGTTCATCTCCACATAATGGTGCTCTCAAGCTTGGAGGAACCTTTCAGTCTTGGAATCTCTTTGGATTCGATTTCAACGAAGCAAAGAGAAGAAACCCATGGCATACCACACGGTAAGGTTTTTCTTTTCTTTTGTCTTTCCTTTTTTTTCTCTATTTTAAATGTGAAAAATCGAAGGACCAAAAAGAAGAAATCGAAAAAGAAAATCAAGAGCCTCCAGAACTTTGAATTAGAAAATCACCTTTTGATTTTTGATTCTTTTTTTTATTTCAATGTGTGTCTGTGTGTAAAAAAAAGAAGAAGATACATTAATATTTCTTGGCTTTTTATAGCCACAACAAAAGAGGAAAAATACAAAGTTTCTGCTTGGTTTTTGCTCTTGCTATTGTGTCCGTCTTTTGCTTGTCTTCTTTTGCAGGTACGGAAGTAACATGGCGGGGGTAGCTGGCACGTATAGAGGCTGCTGGTGGCACAGCTGCTGCTAGGGCTAGGGTTTGCTGAAATTTGGTTTAGGTATTGGGCCTATCGGGCCATCAGGGTTATGGGTTAGAGATGGGGCTGATTAGTTTTGTTTGGGTTTAGGATTTAGTTAGTTGTTGGGCTATTGAAATTTGGGTTGGTTTTATCATTGGGCTTGGTGTATTGATTGGACCTGTAAACTAGACTATTTTGATTTATTTTGGTTCTTTTTTGTTTTGCTATTCTGTTTACTTTATTTTGTCTCGGGCCGGGCTAAATTGGCCTATTACACACATCAAACATGGATCGATAATCTAGAAATATCAAAGTAATAATTAAGAACACATAATTGAGAACAAGATTTAAGTATTTATTGAGTAAAATAAAAATCAAAAGACAAAATTCATTATAGGGCTTATCTCTCCTAGGTATTTAGAAAATTAGTTCATGCTTGAAATTAAAAAATCTAAGATACAGTATAACCGAAAGAAATATAGAAAATTATGATAATCTCCTTATAAATCAAACAGGAATCTTCAATCTTGACGAAAATCTGTAACGCCCCAATTTTCAGGAATTCTGTGAATGTTGGCGAAATTTCATGCTTTGATATTGTCATTTGTGAGTGAAATTATGAAATAGGACCTATGTGAAAATGTTTGAAAATGCTATAGGCTAATTTGTAGTGGTCAAATAAATAGTAGTGCAAAATAGGAGGATTTACATGTCAAACCTCCCATTTTACAAGAAGTGGCCGGCCATCATGTTGTTGAAGACAATATGTGCATTTGATATCCATAATTTATGGTACAAATTAATAAAAAATTGATAATGGGTTAGGTAAATGTTCCATGATGGGCATGATAAGCATTATGGGCATTTTTTTTATTGACATTATGGCATAGGTATGACACAAATAATATAGGTTATTTTGTGTCATAAAATGTTGGGTAATAAAATAACAAAAGGATGAAAAGAACAAAGTTTTTTCCATCTTTGTTCATCATAGCCAAAAGTTAGAGAAGAGAAAGGAGAGGAGAAATCTCTTGAGTATTCGGCCACTAGGAGGAGGAAAATTGAAGGTAAGTTCTTGGTACCTTGCTTCTATTTTGAGGTTCATGAGTTCTTCTTGATTCTACCTTAACTCTTGAAGCATATTTTGGTTTTTAGTTGTGTTGTGAGCATTTAGTCATGAATTAAAATGAAAGAAATGGTTGTTGTTTCATGTTCTTTTGATGAAAAATGGGAGATAGGTGAAGTTGAGCCAAACAAATGAGCATGCATGTGCCTTAGATGCTAAAGGGAAAAATCGGCTAACATGTTGTGCTTTAAAATGATGAAATGGAGATTATACTTAAGTAAAATCATAGATATGTGATGATTGATTGGTGATATACATGTTTAAATAACATGCATGCAAGGTATGAGTGAAAGAGTGATTTGGTAATAAATCTGCTTGGGACAGCAGCAGTAACGTGACTTTGGAAAATCACCATAAATTGTGGGAGATGAATTAGAAGCTGAATAAATTATGTAATTAAAGCTTGTTGAGTCTAGTTTCAAATGAAATAAACGAGAACATATTTTGAATTCTGTACAATGAAAAATTTGATTCGTAATGAAGAGTGGTCAGATTAGTCAAACAGTGAAACATGCGAAACTTTGAGAAAAATCTGGTGTTGATTGGCCAAACCAAAAATTCTAAAAGTTTTATGGATATAAGATATATGATTCTATTTTCAGGAAAAATTAACGAAACTTGATTTGGAGTTTCGTAGCTCCAGTTATAAATGATTTAGTGACTGTTGCTCAGGAAGACAGCTTGCAGTGAAATTATGATTATGTGGTAAACATTGACAAAAATTTGTTAATGAGTTGCTTATTGATTTCTTATAAGCTTACTATGATCTGTAGGTGTGGTTGGCCGAATTGTAAGGGGTTAATACGTAGTTTGTATTTGAATAGTTAGATTAATGTGTTAGTAATCCAATTGTAGGCGGTTCGTGTGTGGATCTCATCAGCATATCGTCGCAAACAGGTGTGTATTAATAGTTTGATGTATATGGTAAATTAAAGTGATAAGACTGCAGAGTGCACGATTCCGTGCATTTTGATGTTTTTGGGCTTAATGGGCCAAAAACGGGATAATAGGCCAACGGGCCCAAGTTGGTAAGAAAATGCGGTAAGTGTTTCTGATCGTACGTAAATGGCTATGTTATGTATGAAAACCTTAAGAATAGTGAAATTACTTGAACACCCCTATGTATGCAAAATTACCGTTATACCCCTAGGGTTATTTTTTTCTGAAAAGCATGATGTTCTGTTTCTGTATACGTATGCCATGACATATTATTTCTGTTGCATGGGGACATGGGTTATATTATGGAGGAAGCGTCCTGGTGGCTATGCCACAAATATCTGATCTGGTGGCTCTGCCACATATATCTGTTCTGGTGGCTCTGCCACATATATCTGTTCTGGTGGCTCTGTCACATTATCTTTTCTGGCAGCCACGCTGCATATTTATGTGGTGTGTAGCGGTTGGGTGGGTCGAGTAGCCTCCCCACATGGTGTAAGGCTGGTACGGGGGTGTTATGGATGAATCTGGTTGGGCTTCTGCATAAACATGTAATATCTGTTCTGTTATATTATGGGCCTATGGGCTTCATTCTGAAATCTATTCTGGGCTAAGGCCAACTTATTCTGTTTCTGTGGTTTGAGCTGATTTAGACTATGGTTGGGTTATTTTACACACTGAGTTTTCTCAAACTCACCCCTTATTTTTCATCCACGTAGGTAAACCCCAACCATAGTGGGCTTGGAGCTGTGAGGGAATTCGGAGTGGCCACACGTTCTGCAAATTCCTGTTTTCTTTCGGTGAATTGGACATCTTTTATTTTATTTTTATGATTTGGGTTTTAAGTTGTAATAAGACCGCCTAATTATTTTTGATGGTTTTGATATGTTTTATTAAGATAGGTATTACTTATATTAACTGTTGGAATTGGATAGCTTTAGGGCGCGTTTTAAAAAAAACAGTAATTGATTTCAAAATAACACAACAACAAGCAAAGCTTCCGCAATGAAGATATTTTCCAAAATTAATAACTTTTCCTAAAAAGGACTTAATCAAATCGGTTTCCTAGAAATATACATGACGTTAAGGTGTGGCAATGGCGGTGTGCATGTCTAGGATTGGATCCGAAGGGAGCTTGGTACTTAAGCAGTCCGATGGACTCACTTCCTCTTTTCCGATTTCCTACCTTGTGCACAGCTTCCATTCACTTTAACCTATACTGAAATTATCTTTTAAAACACTAAGTAAGTTTTTCTGGATCAACAATATAAAATGTTTTGAACGCTTCGATGTGGCATGTCGGATCCGGCCATAACATCTGGGCCGGGTTTGGGGTGTTACAAAATCTGCTTCAGAAATCGGCTTCAATGGTATTTTTCGAGTTTTTTTTAAGTATTTTATGACAGCTCTCTCCTATCTTTTTATTTTTGTTATATATACGTCTTAAAATGCCCAAAAAACTTAAAAATCGCATTTTTCCACAGTTCAAAGTGCAAATTTACGAAACCGAAATGGCCTACCACAAAGCCGTGTAGCAGCCTGTGTGGATCACACAACAGTGTGAGCTAGGTTGCGTGGCTCCTGTATCTTGCTCTGATTTTCCAATTTTCACTCGTTTTTCGCTCCTTTTGCTCCCAAATGCCTTCCTAAGTATAGAAACGTGAATTTAAAATATTAGAAGCATAAAATTCACCATTAACATCGAATAATCACCCAAAAACGCATTAATAATGAGATTAAAATATGTAACTTTTAGCATTTATCAAATATCCCCAAACTTAAGCGTTTGCTTATCCTCAAGTAAAATCTTCAACCCACATTCAAGTTAACTTCTCTCAATTTGTTGTTCTTACCGATAATGTCTTAGGATAATTTACAGATAATCATGCAATGAAAATTCATACTAAAATGAAACTAAACAACACAAGTAATCTAAGCAAAGAATTTTAAGCTTTAAAACATTAGGCATCTCCTCTATCTTAATAATTATCTAAAATTCAAACTCAACAAGAAATAACATCCTTACTAAAGATTCACTCAAAGTAATCAAAGTATTTAAGGTTCAAGTAATATGCACTCAATAGTCGAACGAGAAATGTTTTTACCATATGCTTGCTTGAAAATCAAATCTCCACCACTATTGAATGAGATGATGTAACGCCCCAATTTTTGGGAATTCTGTGAATGTTGGCATAGGTTTAATTATGTTAGTGGGCCTCTAGAAGGCCCAAGCTTAAGATAGAACCGGACAATTTTAGTTAATTTTTGTTCCATAAGAAAAATGGGGTGAAATTATGAAATAGGACTTATGTGAAAATGTTTGAAAATGCTATAGGCTAAATTGAAGTGGCCAAATAAATAGGAGTGCAAAATAGGAGGATTTGCATGACAAACCTCCCATTTTACATGAACTGGCCAGCCATCATATTGTTGTAGACAATATGAGCACTTGATATCCATAATTCATGGTACAAATTGATAATGGGTTAGGTAAATGTTCCATGATAATGGATTAGGTAAATATTCCAGATAATGGGTTAGGTAAATGTTCCATGATAATGGATTAGGCAAATATTCCATGATAATGGGTTAAGTAAATGTTCTATGATAATGGTTTAGGTAAATGTTCCATGATGGGCATTTCATGTCTTTTGTATTAAAGAATTAAATGGATGAAATATGAAATTTTATTAAAAGAAAAAGGGGTGAAAAGAACAAAGTTTTGTCCATCTTTGTTCATCATAGCCGAAAGTTAAACAAAGTTTTGTCCATCTTTGTTCATCATAGCCGAAAGTTAGAGAAGAGAAAGGAGAGGAGAAAGCTCTTGAATGTTCGGTTACTTGGGGAAGAAAATTGAAGGTAAGTTCATGGTAGTTTGCTTTTATTTTGAGGTTTATGAGTTCTTCTTGATTCTACCTTAACTCTTGAAGCATATTTTGGTTTTTAATTGTGTTGTGAGCATTTAGTCATGAATTAAAATGAAGGAAATGGTTGTTGTTTCATGTTCTTTTGATGAAAAATTGAAGATAGGTGAAGTTGAGCCAAACAAATGAGCATGCATGTGCCTTAGATGCTAAAGGAAAAAATCGGCTAACATGTTGTGCTTTAAAATGATGAAATGGAGATTATACTTAAGTAAAATCATAGATATGTGATGATTGATTGGTGATATACATGTTTAAATAACATGCATGCAAGTTATGTGTGAAAGAGTGAATTTGGTAATAAATCTGCTTGGGACAGCAGCAGTAACGTGACTTTGGAAAATCACCATAAATTGTGGGAGATGAATTAGAAGCTAAATAAATTATGTAATTAAAGCTTGTTGAGTCTAGTTTCAAATGAAATAAACAAGAACATATTTTGAATTCTGTACAATGATAAATTTGATTCATAATGAAGAGTGGTCAGATTAGTCAAACAGTGAAACATGGGAAACTTTGAGAAAAATCTAGTATTGATTGGCCAAACCAAAAATTCTGAAAATTTTATGGATATAAGATATATGAGTCTATTTGCAGGGAAAATTAACGAAACTTGATTTGGAGTTTCGTAGCTCCAGTTATAAATGATTTTGTGCCTGTTGCTCAGGAAGATAGCTTGCAGTGAAATTATGATTATGTGGTAAATATTGACAAAAATTTGTTAATGAGTTGCTTATTGATTTCTTATAAGCTTACTATGATCTGTAGGTGTGGTTGGCCGAATATTGTAAGGGGTTAATACGTAGTTTGTATTTGAATAGTTAGATTAACGTGTTAGTAATCCAATTGTAGACGGTTCGTGTGTGGATCTCGTCAGCATATCGTCCCAAACAGGTGTGTAACTAACACCCTCTTTCTTAGTCTAGATCGGCAAAAGTTGAAAAGCCGAAATGCCGAAAACTGGTATTTTGTAGATTTGCAAGTGTACGAATGCTTGTGAGGTAAATCGATTAATGTTTTTGGTAAGCTGCAATGTTTGGACTGCATAGTACATGATTTCTGTGCCCTCAATATTTTTGGGCTTAATGGGCCAAAATTGGAATGATGGGCCAACGGGCCCAATTCGGTAAGAACCCTCGGTAGTGATTCTGTTAGTACGTGAAAGGTAGGAATATGCATGAAAAACCCTAAAATAGATAAATTACTGAAATACCTTTAAAAGTGGAAAATTTATAGTTTTACCCCTAGGAGATAAATTACCGAAATACCCCTAGGGTTAAATTGACCTAAATGCATGTTTGACTGTTGTTATTTACTACATGCGATGTTGTTATTATCTGATGCATGGGACTGGGATATTGACGGAGGAAGTACTGAAAGTGGCTTGTCCACGTACTGGAGGCTTTGCCTCAATTTACTGTTAATTGAGCAGCAAGGCTACAACCGTGGAGTGTTGGGCTGGATGGGTTGAGCTATTGCCTACATGGAGTGCAGGGCTGGTACGGGTGGAGTGTAGTGGTTGGTGGGTTGAGTAGTCTCCCCAAATGGGCTTGCATATGTTATTGATGTTGCATGTATTTTGAAATGGGCCTATGGGCCATACTGTTATCTGAATTAGGGGTTAAGGCCCAGTTTATTGTAATCTGAAAAGGGCTCTGGTTGTGACACCCCTAAAGTGACCCTAGTCGGAAAGTGGTTTCGGGACCACTAAACCAAGTCATAAAGATAATTAACCGTCATAGTTGATGCTCATTATATGTACATATGCATGTGTGAAAATTTCATGTTTGAATTTTGTTAATAGTAAGTGAATTTTATCAAATAGGACTTATGTGAGAAAATTTGGAAATGTGCTAGGCAAATGTAAAGTGGCCTAATAATGCATGTTGTGAAATGATGGGTTTGCATGTCAAATTACCCAAAATTAAAGCATAGTGGCCGGCCATGCTATGGGTGGAAACATGTTGCAAACATGTTGTGTTAGTGAGTTATGTTAGAAAGAATAAAAAAAAGGGGTTAGGATTAAAGTAATGCAAAAAGGTGGAGTGATGAAAAAAAAATGGTCTCATCCATGCCCCCCTTTGCCGTGAATGGAAGAAAGGAAACAAAGAAAAAAAAGTGTTCATCCTTGAACATCTTTGGCCGAATAGAAGAAAGAAAGGAAGGGAATGAGCTTGGAGAAAAATCGGCTATGAAGGCTCACTAGATTAAGGTATGTTTAGTGTTGCTTTGAAAGTTCATACATCCCTTGGATGATTAGTCTAAATTCTAACTATCTCATGGATGGATTTGGGATTATTAGAGAGTTAGTATTCGACTAAGAGGCTTCAAAAGTTTTAGTTGAAGCCTTGAGACTATTAGCATGTTAGCTATATAGATGTGTTATGAGGCTTGAGGTGTTAGGTAAATTTGAACTCATCACCAAGTTCTTTAAGCAATCCAAGCTAAAAGTTTCGATATTGAGGTATCTTGAGCATCCGGCCATGGTAGGAAGTAGAAGGGAAAATATGGTTGTTGTTAGATGAAGTAGAGTCTAACAAATGAGCACATATGTGCATTAGTTGCTAGATGGAGAAGAATCGGCTAGCAAGTTGTGTGCTAAGGCCGAATATAATTTTGTATATTAATGAGTAATGCATGTGTTGAATTGATGGAAAGGGAGAGGATGCTTTACTAGTGTATATATGTGTATTGGCCAAGTTTTGAACTTGAAACAAAATGGTGTTTAGTCAATACAAGTGACCATACTTGTAGAATGTATTAAGTGTTGCAATCGGCCTCAACATAGGCATGTATGTTCGGCCACATGAATGAGTACATAAGTTGATGTGTATGTTCGGCCATAAGTAAGCATATTGGTGGCTTAATCTTGGCTTAGACAATCGGCTAAAAGAGAGTGTGGGTTAATATGTTGAGTTGATTCATGATTTCATATGTATGTGACTTTAATGTCTAATGTATATATATATGGGTTAAGTACCTTGATTTTCTCTTTTCGATGTTCAAATGATTAAATCAATTTATTTGTTAAATTAAGCTCAAGAGCAAAGGGGAACTAAATCCGATAAAGGGAAGGAAAAAAGTGATCGAATAGCCGCCGAAATCGTTCGACCACATCCGAGGTAAGTTTTAAGTGATTAAACGTTGAGTAAATTCAGTCATAATAGGACATAATGAGTTGATTTAATAAGATATGATGTGGCCATGATATGTCTTAAACTCAAATGGTAAGTTCATAAGTGTTTGGACTTGGAAATTTAAGAGCAAATTGTAATAATTTGCTTTAGACAGCAGCAGTAACGTGAATTTAGAAAATCACTATAAATTGTTGGTGTGGAATTATAGGCTGAATAAAATATGAAATCAAAACTTATTTAGTCTAGTTTCTTATAAAAGAGACCGTGGAAGAAAAGAAATTTCCTATAAAGAGATATTTAAAGTTGTGTGGGACAGTGTCAGAATGACTTCGAAATCCCCTGTTCTGTTTTTAGAAAAATCATTATAATTTGTACAAAAATGGTTATAAGATAAAATTTATATGCCTAGACTCCTTAATGAGTCTAGTTTCAAATGAAATCAAATAGAACACATTTTTAATTCCGTACAATGAGAAATTTGATTCGTAGTGAAGAGTGGTCAGATTAGTCAAACAGTGAAACAGGGGAAACTTTAAGAAAAATCTGGTATTGATTGGCCAAACCAAAAATTATGAAAATTTGCTGGATACGATATGTATGAGTCTATTTCCAGGGAAAATTAACGGCACTCCATTTGGAGTTTCTTAGCTCTATTTACGAATAATTTAATGACTGTTGCTCAGAAAAAACAGCTTGTGCTGAATTTGGAATTTTATTGTAAACCTTAATAAAACCATTTGAGTTGCTTATAAGCTATCGATTAAACATTGGTAATCAAAGTACCAAATTTGTATTAAAGTGAAGCTATAAGCCACAAATGACTAGTATACCTAGTCAATTTTGTTATGATGAAATTGATGTACAAGTATATATATGTGATAGGGCCGAGTGGCCAATGTGATGAATGTGAAAGTATATATATGCGTGATAAGGCCGAATGGCCAATGTGATGAATGTGAACATGTGTATGTGTGATAAGGCCGAATGGCCAATGTGATGAATGTGAACATGTGTATGTGTGATAAGGCCGAATGGCCAATGTGATGAATGTGAACATGCATATATGAGATAAGGCCGAATGGCCAATGTGATGAATGTGAAAGTGTATATATGTGATAAGGCCGAATGGCCAATGTGATGGATGTGGAAGTGTATAAATGTGATAAGTCCCGAAGGGCAATTGTGTCAGTACTATATCCGGGTTAAAACCCCGCAGGCTTTATGCGAGAATATTATCCTGATTAATGTCTGTAGGCTTCGTGCTCGTACTATATCCGAGCTTTAAAGACCCGACGGCTAAATGCTAGGATTCAAGTAAGAATTTGATATTGAGTATCTGCATTAAGTTACCATCAAATAAGTATTATGTATTCAAGATGTTCAGGTACGTATTACTTACTCATCGGTGGAGTGATTTCGAGGTGAATTATCAGTATCAAAGAGGTAGGTAAATGTGATTAATATTATAACTCCAAATGTGAGAATGATCTAATTGGTAATGGTATGTTTGTATAATAAAGTATGCGATGAAATATTCTTATGTATTAGTGCATATTCTGCCCAAAAGCCTTATGATCTGAGTATGGGTTGGGTTGAGCTAGATGTGCCAGTACAAGGTAAGGATTATGATTTGTAAGCTTACATATATGTGATAAGGAATATGTTGGTTCTTTATGTGCCTATGGTAATTTAGTACTTGTCATGTTGAAATACTTAAAAGTATGGATGTGATTATGAACAAGTGGAAAGGATTATTGAAAGTTGAAAATCGATGAAGAATGTGCTTTGGAAATATTTGACCATCTAGGTCATTATTATTCGAAAGTATATATGTGGCAGCCAAGTGTTGCGTTTAATGATATTATAGATCGAGATGAAGCTCTAGATTAACTTCATCGAACAGTTGAAATGAATGACCAATAATAGTGATTGAGAACACTTTGTCTTGCTTAAAACTTACTAAGCATTAAATGCTTACTCCGTTCTTTGAATCTCTGTTTTATAGATTTTGGTTCGTCAGCCATCAGACTCGGGATTATTGAAGTCGAAGTCGCCCACACTATCAAAGCCCTTTTGGTACACTTTTGGTTGAACTCTGAAAATGGCATGTATAGGACTACCCTTTTTGTAGTGGGTCATGGACCCTTTGGATTTGTATAATTTTGGATAGCCATGCGAAAATGGCTTATATATGTTTGAGCATAATGTTATAATCATTTGGTATGGATATGGTTATTGAGAGGTGTGGATATGCTTAACAAGGATTGGCCATGGGAATGGTTAATCACTATCATAATTTGTGCTATTTATGCTAAAAGGGCTAGTTGAATCATGGAAACTATGAAATAGGTAAAGTCTACCTTAAAGGTAGATGCTGACAGCAGCAGTGATGTAGATTTGGAAAATCACTAAAAATAGTAGGAATAGAATTAAATAGTGAATAAATTATTTAAATGAACCTTGATGAATCCACTTTCATATGGAAGAAACGAAACGGTCATATGAGTGGTATGTTAAGAGATAATTAGGTTTTCGTGAGACAGGGCCAGAACGGTTTCTGGATTCCCTGTTCCGACTTTGGAAATTCATTATTAATTAACCAGAGATAATTAGGAGTCATGCCATATATGTATAGATTCCTGTCTGAGTCTAGTTTCTATAGAAACAAACGGCATCAGTATTGAAGCCCTGTACAGGGAGATATCCAAATTGTAATGCATGAAGGTCAGTGTAGTCGCACCCTGTAATAGGGGAGACTTTAACTAATAAACTGTACTAATTGGCCCAACCAAAAATTCTAGAAAAAAATATGTAGATGGACATAGAAGTCTAGTTTCAGGGAAAAATCATGAAACTGATTTTTGAGTTGTGAAACTCAAGATATGATTTTTAAGGTGACAGCGACAGAGTTAGCCAGCTGTCTGGAAAAATTTAAAATGGACTGCGATAGTAAGCGAATTTAGTCTGTGAACCCTTCGTGTCCGACTCCGGCAACGGTCTCGGGTACGGGGTGTTACAATTTTATTGGTATCAGAGCTACGGTTTAGTCGATTCTAGGACTACCGTAATACGTTTGGGTCTAGCTATACATGCCATTATGTGATTATTTGATAGTGTGGTGATTTCTGACAATTGAAAATGTGTTTATTTATTGTAATGAATTCCGATCCCGATCGAGCTGTAGCAGATGGTATTGAGAGGACTGAGACATGCTTATGATGTGTCAATATTGAGAAGGGTATAACATAAGTAAGTTTTGAGTAATTGAATTTGGTATTTAACTTAAAATGCCATGATATACATGTATGATAGATGAATGATGTCCCATTGTCCTTATCATAATAAGGTTATTAGAGAAATGAACAAAGGAAGAGATTGGGGATATATGCTTTTGTGTGATTGCTTATTGAGCTGAAAGTTTAGTAAAAGAAGCATACATGTATTAGATTTGAATGATATTTACGACTTAAAGTCAAGAATCATGTTATATGTTTACATGTGAATGAATTGATTAAATTATAAATGTGATTTGTGCCATGTGAAACATGATAACATGTGAATAAATATGTATGAGACTCAGTGATGTGAATCCGAGTTTAAAGACCCGCTGACTATATGAAGAGATTATGTCCGGGTAAAGACCCGATGGCTATGTACAGAGATTATGTCTGGATTAAAATTCGCTGGCCTTGTGTGGAGATTTCATCCGAGCTAAAGGTCTCGACGATGATCCGGGCTAAGTCCCGAAGAGCATTCGTGCTAGTGATGTATCCGGGCTAAGTCCCGAAGAGCATTCATGCTAGTGATGTATCCGGGCTAAGTCCCGAAGAGCATTCATGCTAGTGATGTACCCGGGCTAAGTCCCGAAGAGCATTCGTGCTAGTGATGTATCCGGGCTAAGTCCCGAAGAGCATTCATGCTAGTGATGTATCCGGGCTAAGTCCCGAAGAGCATTCATGCTAGTGATGTACCCGGGCTAAGTCCCGAAGAGCATTCGTGCTAGTGATGTATCCGGGCTAAGTCTCGAAGAGCATTCGTGCTAGTGATGTATCGGGACTAAGTTCTGAAGAGCATTCGTGCTAGTGATATATCCGTGCTAAACCCCGAAGAGCATTCGTGCTAGTGATATATCCGTGCTAAACCCCGAAGAGCATTCGTGCTGGTGTTATATCCGGGCTAGGTCCCGAAGAGCAATCATGCTAGTGACGTGTATTCGGGCCTTCGTGCCTAGTAGGCTTCATACCGGTAATTTGAGCAAAGTTTAAGTATTCATTACTATACAAATTCAAATTTAAATGAGATGATATGTTTAAAAGTGTACATACATGATGTTTATAGACTTGGTTAAGTCATTTCAATGTGTAATAACGAATGATTAGAGGCACTGTGTGTGTGCGAATTCCTTTAATCGAGCACTAAGAGTGCGAGATCGGTCAGTGGGCACTAAGTGTGTGAAGTGGAATTCATGTAAGACCTCGTCTGGGACGAAGGCATTGATTTGAGATAGTGTGTAAGACCATGTCTGGGACATGGCATCGGCTCGATATGTGAGCATATGTAAGACCATATCTAGGACATGGCATTGTAAGAGCTATATGTGCTTAATGAGTATCCGTAATGATTTCGAATGATTCAACGGGTATATTTAAGATGATAAATAAAGTAAGATCAGAATAAGTGATACAGGTATGTACGGAAGGTATGTGAAAATCAAATGAAAGTAAAAAAATTTGTGAGTTCATATTATATTATGTTATGTATACTAAATAAGTTGAATAGTGAGATATGATGGAGTTATTAAGGATATTTATTGGGATGTTTTAGTATATGTGTACTTTTGGTCAGATTACAGCTTATACATGAATGAAAATGTGGGTTACAAATATGTAGGTTGATGATGTGAATTATACATGTTAATATGTGCTTAATATGTGTTTGAAATGCATTTGTGAATTAAATTAAGTGATTATTGCTTATGAAATCAAGAAAATGAGATATATGTGCATACTTGTAGAAATGTTTATGTATTTGTTTTAAGATAAGAAAATGATTTTATGGATCGATGCGAAATCAGTAATGAATTACAATTGCTATCGATGAGCTAATGTTTATATGGATATAATTCAATAAGAGGACGTTATCCTAAACTATGCATCGGTAGAAATTTTCGAGGACGAAAATCCCTAAAGGGGGGAAGAGTTGTGACACCCCTAAAGTGACCCTAGTCGGAAAGTGGTTTCGGGACCACTAAACCGAGTCATAAAGATAATTAACCGTCATAGTTGATGCTCATTATATGTACATATGCATGTGTGAAAATTTCATGTTTGAATTTTGTTAATAGTAAGTGAATTTTATCAAATAGGACTTATGTGAGAAAATTTGGAAATGTGCTAGGCAAATGTAAAGTGGCCTAATAATGCATGTTGTGAAATGATGGGTTTGCATGTCAAATTACCCAAAATTAAAGCATAGTGGCCGGCCATGCTATGGGTGGAAACATGTTGCAAACATGTTGTGTTAGTGAGTTATGTTAGAAAGAATAAAAAAAGGGGTTAGGATTAAAGTAATGCAAAAAGGTGGAGTGATGAAAAAAAAATGGTCTCATCCATGCCCCCCCTTTGCCGTGAATGGAAGAAAGGAAACAAAGAAAAAAAAGTGTTCATCCTTGAACATCTTTGGCCGAATAGAAGAAAGAAAGGAAGGGAATGAGCTTGGAGAAAAATCGGCTATGAAGGCTCACTAGATTAAGGTATGTTTAGTGTTGCTTTGAAAGTTCATACATCCCTTGGATGATTAGTCTAAATTCTAACTATCTCATGGATGGATTTGGGATTATTAGAGAGTTAGTATTCGACTAAGAGGCTTCAAAAGTTTTAGTTGAAGCCTTGAGACTATTAGCATGTTAGCTATATAGATGTGTTATGAGGCTTGAGGTGTTAGGTAAATTTGAACTCATCACCAAGTTCTTTAAGCAATCCAAGCTAAAAGTTTCGATATTGAGGTATCTTGAGCATCCGGCCATGGTAGGAAGTAGAAGGGAAAATATGGTTGTTGTTAGATGAAGTAGAGTCTAACAAATGAGCACATATGTGCATTAGTTACTAGATGGAGAAGAATCGGCTAGCAAGTTGTGTGCTAAGGCCGAATATAATTTTGTATATTAATGAGTAATGCATGTGTTGAATTGATGGAAAGAGAGAGGATGCTTTACTAGTGTATATATGTGTATTGGCCAAGTTTTGAACTTGAAACAAAATGGTGTTTAGTCAATACAAGTGACCATACTTGTAGAATGTATTAAGTGTTTCAATCGGCCTCAACATAGGCATGTATGTTCGGCCACATGAATGAGTACATAAGTTGATGTGTATGTTCGGCCATAAGTAAGCATATTGGTGGCTTAATCTTGGCTTAGACAATCGGCTAAAAGAGAGTGTGGGTTAATATGTTGAGTTGATTCATGATTTCATATGTATGTGACTTTAATGTCTAATGTATATATATATGGGTTAAGTACCTTGATTTTCTCTTTTCGATGTTCAAATGATTAAATCAATTTATTTGTTAAATTAAGCTCAAGAGCAAAGGGGAACTAAATCCGATAAAGGGAAGGAAAAAGTGATCGAATAGCCGCCGAAATCGTTCGACCACATCCGAGGTAAGTTTTAAGTGATTAAACGTTGAGTAAATTCAGTCATAATAGGACATAATGAGTTGATTTAATAAGATATGATGTGGCCATGATATGTCTTAAACTCAAATGGTAAGTTCATAAGTGTTTGGACTTGGAAATTTAAGAGCAAATTGTAATAATTTGCTTTGGACAGCAGCAGTAACGTGATTTTAGAAAATCACTATAAATTGTTGGTATGGAATTATAGGCTGAATAAAATATACAATCAAATCTTATTTAGTCTAGTTTCTTATAAAAGAGACCGTGGAAGAAAAGAAATTTCCTATAAAGAGATATTTAAAGTTGTGTGGGACAGTGTCAGAATGACTTCGAAATCCCCTGTTCTGTTTTTAGAAAAATCATTATAATTTGTACAAAAATGGTTATAAGATAAAATTTATATGCCTAGACTCCTTAATGAGTCTAGTTTCAAATGAAATCAAATAGAACACATTTTTAATTCCGTACAATGAGAAATTTGATTCGTAGTGAAGAGTGGTCAGATTAGTCAAACAGTGAAACAGGGGAAACTTTAAGAAAAATCTGGTATTGATTGGCCAAACCAAAAATTCTGAAAATTTGCTGGATACGATATGTATGAGTCTATTTCCAGGGAAAATTAACGGCACTCCATTTGGAGTTTCTTAGCTCTATTTACGAATAATTTAATGACTGTTGCTCAGAAAAAACAGCTTGTGCTGAATTTGGAATTTTATTGTAAACCTTAATAAAACCATTTGAGTTGCTTATAAGCTATCGATTAAACATTGGTAATCAAAGTACCAAATTTGTATTAAAGTGAAGCTATAAGCCACAAATGACTAGTATACCTAGTCAATTTTGTTATGATGAAATTGATGTACAAGTATATATATGTGATAGGGCCGAGTGGCCAATGTGATGAATGTGAAAGTATATATATGCGTGATAAGGCCGAATGGCCAATGTGATGAATGTGAACATGTGTATGTGTGATAAGGCCGAATGGCCAATGTGATGAATGTGAACATGTGTATGTGTGATAAGGCCGAATGGCCAATGTGATGAATGTGAACATGCATATATGAGATAAGGCCGAATGGCCAATGTGATGAATGTGAAAGTGTATATATGTGATAAGGCCGAATGGCCAATGTGATGGATGTGGAAGTGTATAAATGTGATAAGTCCCGAAGGGCAATTGTGTCAGTACTATATCCGGGTTAAAACCCCGCAGGCTTTATGCGAGAATATTATCCTGATTAATGTCTGTAGGCTTCGTGCTCGTACTATATCCGAGCTTTAAAGACCCGACGGCTAAATGCTAGGATTCAAGTAAGAATTTGATATTGAGTATCTGCATTAAGTTACCATCAAATAAGTATTATGTATTCAAGATGTTCAGGTACGTATTACTTACTCATCGGTGGAGTGATTTCGAGGTGAATTATCAGTATCAAAGAGGTAGGTAAATGTGATTAATATTATAACTCCAAATGTGAGAATGATCTAATTGGTAATGGTATGTTTGTATAATAAAGTATGCGATGAAATATTCTTATGTATTAGTGCATATTCTGCCCAAAAGCCTTATGATCTGAGTATGGGTTGGGTTGAGCTAGATGTGCCAGTACAAGGTAAGGATTATGATTTGTAAGCTTACATATATGTGATAAGGAATATGTTGGTTCTTTATGTGCCTATGGTAATTTAGTACTTGTCATGTTGAAATACTTAAAAGTATGGATGTGATTATGAACAAGTGGAAAGGATTATTGAAAGTTGAAAATCGATGAAGAATGTGCTTTGGAAATATTTGACCATCTAGGTCATTATTATTCGAAAGTATATATGTGGCAGCCAAGTGTTGCGTTTAATGATATTATAGATCGAGATGAAGCTCTAGATTAACTTCATCGAACAGTTGAAATGAATGACCAATAATAGTGATTGAGAACACTTTGTCTTGCTTAAAACTTACTAAGCATTAAATGCTTACTCCGTTCTTTGAATCTCTGTTTTATAGATTTTGGTTCGTCAGCCATCAGACTCGGGATTATTGAAGTCGAAGTCGCCCACACTATCAAAGCCCTTTTGGTACACTTTTGGTTGAACTCTGAAAATGGCATGTATAAGACTACCCTTTTTGTAGTGGGTCATGGACCCTTTGGATTTGTATAAGTTTGGATAGCCATGCGAAAATGGCTTATATATGTTTGAGCATAATGTTATAATCATTTGGTATGGATATGGTTATTGAGAGGTGTGGATATGCTTAACAAGGATTGGCCATGGGAATGGTTAATCACTATCATAATTTGTGCTATTTATGCTAAAAGGGCTAGTTGAATCATGGAAACTATGAAATAGGTAAAGTCTACCTTAAAGGCAGATGCTGATAGCAGCAGTGAGGTAGATTTGGAAAATCAATAAAAATAGTAGGAATAGAATTAAATAGTGAATAAATTATTTAAATGAACCTTGATGAATCCACTTTCATATGGAAGAAACGAAACGGTCATATGAGTGGTATGTTAAGAGATAATTAGGTTTTCGTGAGACAGGGCCATAACGGTTTTTGGATTCCCTGTTCCGACTTTGGAAATTCATTATAAATTAACTAGAGATAATTTGGAGTCATGCCATATATGTATAGATTCCTCTATGAGTCTAGTTTCGATATAAACAAACGGCATCAGTATTGAAGCCCTGTACAGGGAGATATTCAAATTGTAATGCATGAAGGCAGTGTAGTCACACCCTGTAACAGGGGAGACTTTAACTAATAAACTGTACTAATTGGCCTGACCAAAAATTCTAGAAAAAAATATGTAGATGGACATAGGAGTTTAGTTTCAGGGAAAAATCACGAAACTGATTTTCGAGTTGTGAAACTCAAGATATGATTTTTAAGGTGACAGCGACACAGTTAGCCAGCTGTCTGGAAAAATTTAAAATGGACTGCGATAGTAAGCGAATTTAGTCTGTGAACCCCTCGTGTCCGACTCCGGCAACGGTCTCGGGTACGGGGTGTTACACTGGTCTAGTACCACTGTTACCTGAATGGCTTAGGCCCAATAGGCTTGAGCTGACTTGGGCTTTGAATGGGTTTTCCTTACACACTGAGTTTCCCCAAACTCACCCTTTTTGTTTTCATCCACGCAGGTAATCCCGAACCGTAGTGGGCTTGGAGCTGTGAGGGAATTCGGAGTGGCCACCCGTTCTAAAAGTTTGATTTTCTTCTGGTGAACTGGACATCCTTTTATTTACGTTTGAAGTTTTGGGTTTTTAAATGTAATAAGGCCGCTTAATTATTTTTGATGGTTTTAATATGTATTACTAAGATAGGTATTACTTATTTTAACTGTTGAAATTGGACAGCTTTAGGGTGCGTTTTCAAAAAGAAAACAACAATTGATTTCAAAATAACACGACAACAAGCAAAGCTTCCGCAATGAAAGTATTTTCCAAAATTAATCACTTTTCCTAAAAATGACTTAATCAAATCGGTTTCCTAGAAATATACATGACGTTAAGGTGTGGCAATGGCGGTGTGCATGTCTAGGATTGGATCCGAAGGGAGCTTGGTACTTAAGCAGTCCGATAGACTCACCTCCTCTTTTCCGGTTTCCTACCTGGTGCACAGCTTCCATTCACTTTAACCTATAATGAAATTATCTTTTAAAACACTAAGTAGGTTTTTTCTGGATCAACAATATAAAATGTTTTGAACGCTTCGATGTGGCATGTCGGATCCTGCCATAACGTTTGGGCCGGGTTTGGGGTGCTACATTTAGTGGTATCAGAGCCTAGGTTGCAACAACTCGGCTGTGGATCGGGTCCAAAAAGGGTTTTCAAAACTTTATGCCAAAAAAAGAGAGAGGGTATTTTTGGAAAAATCTGACTTTTGAAAATTTCCTGTTTAAAGGAGATAATCTCCAAACTTGTTTTTTTTTACACAAATGTTTGGAAAATGGATTTCAAAAAGTCTAAATCTTTTGAGTTTATCTGAAAATTGATGAGGTGGCACACTGAATCCCCGGCACCAAGGCTGTAAGTACTATTCTGTTTTATATACTGAACTGTACTGTAGTTAGTATTTAACCTTAGAGATAGTACTATAGATAATATAGCGTAAAGGCTACGAAACTGAGACTGTAGGGTAAACTAAGCCCTAGGAAACTGAGACGGTAGCTAAACTGTGGTTACGCGAGAACAACTCTGAAACCTTATCTGTCCATAAGATATTTTATAATAAACAGTAGAAACAGTAAACTAACTGCATAAAATTTGTAATCAGATAAATCGATATGAGTATGAGAGCTACTCGGGGAAGAGGCCGTGGTCGAGGCCGTGGTTGAGGCCGAGGTAGTACTCAAGCTGGATCTTCGTCTTCTGAACACATACCCATTGGAGTAGCACGACCACCACCGGTGGATGGGAATGGGCCGTATGATCGGGCCACGGGGGATGACGCTTTGTCCTAGGCCATGTTAAGAGTTTTGAAAAGGGTGGCCGGAGCTAATATCGGGCCTATGAATAGGGGGTCCATTTCTGAGCGACTCCGGGCCAACGGAGCGGAAGTTTTTAGGGGTGTATCTGGAGTAGCCCCAAATGTGGCTGAGTACTGGCTGGAAGCCACGGAGCGGATTATGGATGACTTGGACTGTTCAGTGGAGCAAAAGTTAAAAGGAGCAGTATCCTTACTATGGGATGAGGCGTATCAGTGGTGGATCACTGTGAGAGAGGGTACCCCAACTGAGAGGGTAACTTGGGAGTTGTTTAAGCAGTCCTTCAAGGTAAAGTATGTCGGAGCTAGCTATGTGGATGCGCGAAGGAAGGAATTCCTGAACCTGACCCAGGGTGGTAAGACCGTTGCTGAATATGAGGCAGAGTTTCTGCGATTGAGCCAGTATGCTAATGGTATTGTCTCTATCGAATACGAGCGTAGTGTTCGCTTTGAGGATGGCCTCAGGGATGAGCTAAGGGTGCTCATAGCTCCATAGAGAGAGCGCGATTTTGCTACACTGGTAGAAAAGGCTAAGATAGCCGAAGAGGTGAAGCAAGCTGAACGAAAGAATCGCGATAGGGATCGAAATTGGTTCAGGAGAGATGCTGGACCAACTGGTGTTGCAAACTGAAATGGTAAGAGAGCTAGGATGGAGGAACCAGTTTGAACGGTTACGGTGAATACTGTTAGACCACAAGCTTGTGGAGATTGTGGTAGAATGCATCTGGGGGAATGTTGGAAACGTTCTGGGGCTTGTCTTCGTTGTGGATCAAAGGAACATAAGATCAGGGATTGTCCTAAGAGGCCAGCTCAGGCTCAAGTGGTTGAACAAAGGGCTGTGCAACCCGTGCAAATAGCGCGAGGTGGACCGTCACCGTCGAGAGGTCATGGCCGAGGTCGCGGTGGCAATGGCCATGGACGTGGGGCACCTGGCAAGGGTACTGTTAACACTGAGGCTCGTCAGCCAGTTTTGGTATATGCTGCTCGTCGCTGCGAGGAGGGTGACGCACCTGGCGTCATAAATGGTACGTTTTTGATTTCTAGCATGCCGTATACTGCCTTGGTGGATGTTGGATCTACTCATTCCTATGTTGCATGTTCCATATTTGGGTCGTTGGGTGTGCACTCTGAGGAGATTGTGAGTGGGGTATCTGTACTAAGTCCTTTGGGTCACTCTATTAGGGTAGACAAACTGTATAGGGATGTACCCTTAGAAACTCAAGGTAAGATTTTCCCTGGAGATCTGATGGAGTTACCGTTCGGAGAGTTTGATCTCATTTTGGGAATGGACTGGCTTGTTAAGCATAAAGCGACTCTGGATTGTACTGCTAAACGAATGGTGTTAAGGACCACAAAGGATGAGGAGGTTATGGTGATAGGTGAGCGAAGGGATTATTTGTCCAATGTGGTGTCGGCATTAAGAGCCGAAAGGTGGATTCAGAAAGGTTGTGAAGTCTATTTGGCATTTGTAAGTCAGTCAGTAGAGGAGGGACTGACAGTGGATAAAGTTAGGACCGTAAAGGAGTTCCAAGATGTTTTTCCAGAGGAGCTTCCAAGATTGCCTCCGAACCGAGAAGTTGAGTTTGGAATAGATTTGTTGCCTGGAACGGCGCCTGTGTCCATCGCACCGTATAGGCTGGCACCAAAGGAGTTAGTGGAGTTAAAGGCTCAAATTCAAGAGTTGTTGGATAGGGTTTTATTAGGCCAAGCGTGTCTCCATGGGGAGCACCGGTGCTATTTGTGAAGAAAAAGGACGGGACAATGCGCATGTGCATCGATTACGCCAGTTGAACAAACTGACGATAAAGAACAAATACCCTCTGCCAAGGATTGATGATTATTTGACCAACTTAGAGGAGTTTCGGTATTTTCCAAGATTGACCTTTGATCTGGATACCATCAATTAAGGGTAAAGAAAGTGGATATTCATAAGACAGCATTCAGGACTCGATATGTCATTACGAGTTCTTGGTTATGCCGTTTGGGTTGACGAACGCACCTGCCGCTTTCATGGATCTGATGAATCGAGTGTTCCAACCTTACTTGGACCGATTCGTGGTAGTTTTCATCGATGATATTCTGGTATACTCAGAAACCGAGGAGAAACATGAGGAGCATCTACGTATTGTGCTGCAAGTGCTGAGAGAGAAGGAACTGTATGCAAGTTTAGTAAGTGTGATTTGGTTGCGAGAAGCGCTTTTCTAGGTCATGTGGTTTCTGCTGAAGGAATTAGAGTGGATCCTCGAAAAGTTGAGGCAGTTCTGGGATGGAAGCCACCAAAATCAGTATCAGAAATTCGAAGTTTCTGGGTTTGGCAGCCTATTACCGAGGTTCGTAGAAGGATTTCTCTGATTGCTGCACCATTGACGAAACTGTTAAGGAAAGGGGTAGCATTTGTCTGGACTGAGAGTCAGCAAAAAGCTTTTGACCATTTGAAAAAGGTATTGACTGAAGCACCAGTGTTGATTCAACCGGAGTCTGGGAAGGACTTCACTGTGTACAGCGATGCGTCACATGTGGGGTTAGGATGTGTATTGATGCAAGAGGGTAAGATGCAAGAGGGTAAGGTGGTCGCTTATGCTTCGCGGCAGCTTAAGTCTCATGAAGCGAACTACCCTACACACGACTTAGAGCTAGCAGCAGTGATCTTCGCATTGAAAATCTAGAGACATTACTTGTATGGAGAAAAGTGTATCATATACACGGACCATAAGAGCCTAAAGTATCTGTTAACTCAGAAGGAGTTAAACCTTAGGCAACGAAGATGGGTAGAGTTGCTTAAGGATTACGACTGTTCGATTGAGTACCAGTCAGATAAAGCTAACATGGTGGCTGATGCGTTGAGTCGAAGGGTTGTTTCTGATTTGAGAGCCTTGTTTGCACGTTTGAGTCTATTTGATGATGGAAGTCTGTGAGCAGAATTGCAAGTGAGACCTATTTGGACTGAGCAGATTAAAGAAAAATAGTTGAAGGATAACTCATTGGTTCTTCGGTTTCAGCAAGTTGAGAAGGGTGAGAATGAGGATTTTGGACTGAATACTGAAGGAGTTTTATGCTTCCGAGGAAGAATTTGTGTTCCAAAGGACTCTGACTTGAGACAGTCAATATTGAAGGAAGCTCATGGGGACTTTGTGCCATGCATCCTAGAGGGAATAAGTTGTATCATGACTTGCGAGAACTGTACTGGTGGCCTGGGCTTAAACGAGAAGTAACGGAGTTCGTGGGGAAATGTCTGACATGCCAGCAAGTGAAAACTGAACATCAATTTCCTTCTGGATTACTGCAACCGTGAAAATTCCATTGTGGAAGTGGAGAGAGTCACTATGGCTTTGTGAGTGGGCTACCTTTGACACCCACTAAGAAAGATTCTGTGTGGGTAGTGGTGGATAGGTTAACAAAATCTGCCCATTTCATACTAGTTCGTACTGATTACTCCCTGCAAAAGTTGGCTAGGTTGTATGTGGCAGAGATAGTGCGACTACATGGAGTGCCAGTGTTGATTATTTCCGACCGAGACCCTAGGTTACATCTTGGTTCTGGAAGAAGTTACAGGAGGCATTGGTACACGTTTAGATTTCAGTACTACCTTTCACCCACAGACAGATGGACAGTCGGAGAGGGTTATTCAGATTTTGGAGGATATGTTAAGGGGTTTATCATCGATTTTCGTGGGAGTTGGGAGGATACTTGCCATTGGTGGAGTTTGCATACAATAACAGCTACCAAGCAAGTATTCAGATGGCTCCATATGAGGCACTTTATGGGCGGAGATGTCGTACGCCTACGTGTTGGACAGAGTTGGGTGAACGACAAGTGCTTGGACCGGAGTTGGTGGTAGATACTGAAAGTAAGGTTAAGTGATAAGAGATCGATTAAAGGAGGCATCTCATAGATAGAAGTCGTATGCGGATCTAAAGCGCAAAGAGATAGAGTTCGTAGTTGGAGATATGGTTTTCTTAAAGGTTTCACCTTGGAAGAAGATCTTGAGATTCGGCAAGAAAGGCAAATTGAGTCTGCGATTTATAGGGCCTTATCGAGTTCTTAAGCGGTAGGGCCAGTAGCGTACATTAGATTACCACAGAGTAGACAAATCATGACGTCTTTCATGTGTCTATGTTAAGACGATATCGATCGATCCTACATGTTGTGCCAGTGGGGAGATGAAGTTAGACTGATTTGACTTTGAGGAGGGCCTGTGCAATTTGTCGAGTTAGTCTCAGAGAATCTGTCTGTTAGTAAGTACTTTGCGTATCATGGAAGGAAGAAGCTACTTGGTATCAGAAGAGACTATGGTCAACATACCCTCAACTATTGGATCAGGTAATTTCGAGGCGAATTTCTTTAAGGAGGGTAGAGTTGTAACGCCCCAATTTCGGGAATTCTGTGAATGTTGGCATAGGTTTAATTATGTTAGTGGGCCTCTAGAAGGCCTAAGCTTAAGATAGAACCGGGCAATTTTAGTTAATTTTTGTTCCATAAGAAAAAAGGAGATGAAATTATGAAATAGGACCTATGTGAAATGTTGAAAATGCTATAGGCTAAATTGAAGTGGCCAAATAAATAGGAGTGCAAAATAGGAGGATTTGCATGACAAACTCCCATTTTACATGAAGTGGCTAGCCATCATGTTGTTGTAGACAATATGAGCACTTGATATCCATAATTCATGTACAATTGATAATGGTTAGGTAAATGTTCCATGATAATGGATTAGGTAATATTCATGATAATGGTTAGGTAAATGTTCTATGATAATGGTTTAGGTAAATGTTCCATGATGGCTTTCATGTCTTTTGTATTAAAGAATTAAATGGATGAAAATATGAAATTTTATTAAAAGAAAAAGGGGTGAAAAGAACAAAGTTTGTCCATCTTGTTCATCATGCCGAAATTGAGAAGAGAAAGGGAGGAGAAAGCTTTGATGTTGCATGGGGAAGATGAGGTAAGTTATGTGTTTGCTTTTATTTGAGGTTGAGTTTTTGATTACTAATCTAAGCATATTTGGTTTTAGTTGTGTGTGGTTAGTCATGAATTAAAATGAAGGATGGTTGTTGTTTCATGTTTTGATGAAGGAGATAGTGAGTTGAGCCAAACAAATGAGATGCATGGCTTATGGGGGTGCTAATGGTGCTTAAATGATGAATGGAGATTATATTAAGAAAATATAATTGAGTGATGTTGTGATTACTGTTTAAATAACATCATGCAAGTTATGGAACAGTAGGTAAAAATCTTGGGAGTAGCAGTATTGATTTGGAAAATACCATAAATGTGGGAGATGAATTGAAGCTAAAAAATATTATTAAATTGTTGAGTTAGTTTATGAATAAACGAAAATATTTTGAATTCTGTACAATGAGAAATTGATGTATGAAGATGTAGATTATCACAGTGAAACATGCAAATTTGAGAAAATCTAGTATTGATTGGACAAAAAAAATTATTAATTTTATGGATGTAGATATATGAGTCTATTTTCAGGAAAATTAACGATACTTGATTGGAGTTTCGTAGCTGCATTATATTATTTAGTGACTGTGCTGCAGGAAACAGTTGCAGTGAATTATGATTATGTGGTAAACTTGAAAAAATTTTTAATGAGTTGTATTGGATTTCTTAATAACCTTACAATGATCTGTAGTGTGGTTGCCGAATATTGTAAGGGTTATGAAGTCGTATTTGAAT
>NC_053424.1:26831120-26961120 GCF_007990345.1 Gossypium hirsutum
TGATTTTGGCTTGATTTTTCCCATTTTATCTCATTAAAAAGCCAAATGACCAAAATGCCCTCATGCCCTTTCTTTAAAATTTTAACCATGCAAGTCCATTTTTGTCCAAAAATTTAGAATTTGGGCAAATTGCTCTCCAAGACCTTTTAATTCATAATCTAAAGCAATTTCATACAACTTGCTTCTAGAAATCAAGTTTTGCAATTTATTCAATTTAGTTCCTAATTTCCAATTGAACACCTTATACTTAGAATTTCTTCATGAAACTTTAACACATGCTTATACTCATATTCTAGGCCTCATAATAATCATCAAAACAAATATTTTGATGTCGGATTTGTGGTCCCGAAACCACTATTTCGACTAGGCCCTATTTTTGGATGTTACAGATATTAATATAATTTAGGGATTTTTATGGATCAAGGCAAGTGAATAAATCGTTTAATTCAGATTCAGAATAATAAGTGAAGTATAAGTGGAGTCTTTCCTAAGTATTGTCTCTCATACTAGTTTATTCGATTATTTTCTTACTTTATTCTCTGTCGAATTCTTAATAATTAGTTTAGATAATTTTAGATTAAAACAAACTTCTTCAATTTACCGGCTAGATAATAGAAAGATAGTAAGTACTAGTACTTTTAGTCCTCGTGGATACGATATTCCTGACTCACCAGTTATACTATTATTGGATAGGTGCGCTTGCCTTTGTCGTGATTTTAGTTAGTTAAGTGAATCACGATCACAAAACAAGCAAATGTCACCTAAACAACTACCTACTACCACTAAGTAGTCTTGAAACTAGTTAAACATAACTTGCACACATAGCTATGTTGATTTATCAATCTATCAGCACCTAATTTCATCAAAACAATACCAACTTAGTTCATTTTCAACTAAGTAACAAAACAAATACTTGAAGTAACAAAATAAATCAGCAACATGAACTTCAGCTACAACTTCATGGCTCGGGCAGCTTCTTTGCTTCTTGTTTACATGCAGGCCGGCTTCATCAAAAACTCACCCTTTAGCAACCAACCAAAGAAATTGACTACCACGTCGAGGAAATTTAGTCCTCCAAAGAAACCCCCATATACATTCTTCTGGTTGTTAGTGGTCCTTGTTCAAAAAAGAACATCTAATTGACATACATCCTTCCAATTCACCGAATATATTTTTATTGTAGATGATGACCCTCTCTAGAAAAAACAACAAACAATTTGCTAAACCTCTTCACAAACCTCTAAAGGTATGAATGTTGAATATAATAATTCAGAATTGATATAGAACTGATTTCGCCAAAGTAACTCTACTAGCCAACTTTGCATCCCACTCGTTCAATCTACTATGAACCTTGTCAATTACAAAGTGAAAGGTACTTTTCTTGTCACGGTTATGAAAAAATGGTACACTAAGGTACTTGCTAAGATCTAACACCCTTTGAAAACCCAAGAAAATACTTGTAGCATTTGCATCAACCTCTCCCACATTCTGCGAAAAATAAATATATGTGTTAAAAGCATTAATCCTATGGCCTGAAAACATACTAAACTAATCAAGGATATTACAATTCATTCTCTCTTGTGCCATATCAGCATCATACAACAACACTAAATCAATGGGAAAAAAAAACAAATGGGGGATTAGCGGACCCTATCTAGCCAGTCGAACCGATCGCCATTCATTAGCTTCTATAGACTTCTCAATGGTATGTCCTAGATACTCCATCCCAAGAATAAAAGATAAGGCAACAAAGAATCACCTTATCTAATTCCCCTCATTGATTTGAACTCCTCAACTATGCTCCCATTTCATAAAACCTACATCGAAAACGAAGAGATGCATCGCATAATTTATGGAACTAGCGTTTTCCAAAATCTTACTTCATACAATGCGTCTTTTAAAAAAAAACTCTTAGCCGCACCGTATAATATGTTATCTCTAAATAAACCTGAATAGCCATACACTTTAACTTACCTTTATTGATCTGCACAAAATGAATAACTTACTGAGCAATGAGAATATTATTAGTGATTATTAGGTTTAGTCTTCACTCTTCAGCAAAGTAATTGAAAAAGGTTAAAAAAAGGAAAAGAAAAAGATGTTTAGATTATGCCATAGATACCTACATTTTATAAAATACAAAAATTGAAAAATCTATATGATATTGTGATTATGAAGTTGGATTTGAAATTTAATTAGTTAGTCGAGATTACTCAATTTGAAATAAGTAAAGCTATTCAATTAGCTATTAATATAATTAATTAATTCTAACTTTAAAAGAATTTATATAAGCTCCTTTACTACTACTCTAAATTCTTTTAGTACCCAACCCCTAAAGAATTTGTCTTTTAAAAATGTTTTTTCTTCATGCCATTTAAAAATTAATGTCAAGGTAAAACTTCTCTTTATCTATACAATTTTTTGAGAAATAAAATACAAGATGGTTGATTAAGTTTAGAATTATCATAAGTAAAACGTAAGCTTATTCCTTCTTATCTCAATACTAGGCTTACTACTTTTATTAGTTTTTGTATTGTTTCAATTAATGTTCAATACATATTTTAGAAAAGATATGTTGTCATAAAAAAAACATAATGATTTATTTGACCCTTTAATTAAAAAAAAGAGATTATTTTAGCCTTTCAATTAATTATATCTTTTTTAGTCTTTAAATTTGTGTTGTTTGTCAAATCACCTTAAAATTAACGAAAAAATTAATCTTGTTAGTTTTGCTGATACACGTGGATTGCCATAATGGATACCATGTCAGTAGTTAATTAATTTTTTAAACTTTTAAAAAAAAATTAATTGTTGATGTGGTCACGTGGTCATGTCAGTAAAATTAACAAATATTAACTTTTTTTTTGTGATTTGACAAATAATATAAGTTTCCAAAAGCTAAATGAAGCAAAAAAAATTAAATAAAAAGTTAAAATGACTCTTTTTTAAGTTAGAGGGTTAAATAAGTCATTTCCTCTTATCTCTCTAATAAATTTTATAAAAAAAATATTAACTGAACTATAAAAGGAATAATATCACAAATGATCCTTGAAATTTATTAGAAAATATAATTTACAGTTCGCAATTTCTTTGGTCAATCCGAAGTAGGCTTCGGTAACATTTTAAACCCAATAGACTGAAATGGGGTTGAAGCCCTTATAACGAATTGGACCATCGAAAAATGTCCGTTGAACAAAACAAATTACATTTCAGGCTCATAACTTCATTTTCTTTTTCCCTCAGAAAAGAAAAATGGAATTCCCAAAACCTCCTCCATTCCCCTCAAACCCTCTCTTATCCCTCTCCACCTTCATCCACCGTCTCGGCGCTGAGCTCGCCACCCGCCTCCACCATACCAACCGTCTTGCCTCCAACTTTGCCGCCGGTTTCTCCCCCTCTGCGACTTCCCACCATCGTCCGCTCTTTGCCTCAGTTTCTCAGCCGAAGGCTGCGGTAGCGGCGGCTGCCACGTTGAATCCCGAGCAAGTTGCGAAAACTCTAGCCGGCACCGCTGTCTATACAGTGAGCAACTCCAACAATGAGTTCGTGCTTATCTCTGATCCCAATGGAGCCAAGTCTATTGGCTTACTTTGCTTTCGCCAAGAAGACGCCGAGGCTTTTCTTGCTCAGGTTAGTTAAATTTTTTTTAAAAATTTAGAGGAAGTTTCGAACCTTTTTGTGTTTATTTTATTTTATTTTTTCATAGGTTCGATTACGGAGAAGGGAGCTGAGAAGTAATGCTAAAGTCGTGCCGATTACACTTGATCAGGTTACGCTTTTTTTTTTCTTTTTAATTACCGGTTTTCCAATTGTCATTTATGTTCAAAAAAATTTAAAATATTAACTAAAATTGATTTGGAAATAACAATATTGATTTTTATGATTGCTGGTTTCATAATATATATACAGGTATACTCACTGAAGGTTGAAGGAATTGCATTTCGTTTTCTACCGGATCCAATTCAAATAAAGAATGCACTAGAGGTTAGTGTTTAATGCAATTTGGTTTTAAAGTTGTTCTTAAAAGGGAACATAAATAGCTGAACTTTGCTACTTAATGCAGTGGACTTATTTCATCTAGATTGTGTTTCTTTTAAGAAATTTTAACACAATGAAGGAAAAAATGTTTCAATTTTCATTTAGGTGTAAGATTGTTGGGTGTCAGTTTTTATGTGGACTGGTTGTTGGGTACTTAGAGTAGACAACTATGCTTCAAATGAGATTATAATGATTATTCTTTTGTACTTGAGTGAAGATGTTACTTTCTTACTTGGGCAATTCTACACCATTACTCACAATAGTTTCTCATATCTATTAGCTGAAATCTGGTGACATCAAAAGTGGGTTCGATGGAGTTCCAGTTTTCCAGGTATGCTATATATTTTATTCAATATATATGTATACAATGTATCGCATGGTTTTTTAGTTGGTACCAAAACCTTATTTATGCATGTATATGGTTACTCACAGTGGCGCATTGAATCATTCGCAATTCTTTTTTCTGTATTATCATAGCATAAAGAGACTTTCCTTACTTCTTGTTGTGAATATGAGACACTTCCGGTGTTATTATAAATTGATGAATCAGAACGTTTTTTCCTCCACAGTTTCTGAAAGATATTGCCACTTCCAACATGCTGTTTTTCCATTAGGAGTGCATGAGGAGCTGAACTGTGATAACAATTTCTATGTCACCACAAATTAATGTTAGATTTTTTTTCTTTAATGCCTCTTTCTACAGTCTGACCTCCTTGTTGTGAGGAAGAAAAACAAGCGTTACTGCCCAATATATTTCAATAAGGTTAGCTTGATCCATCAAGTTGTTATAGACACTTTTTTTTTTTTGTTTGTTTATTATTCATTTATAAATATTTGTTAACCATACATGATTTCTATTATTTACTTGTTATTGTGTAGGAAGATATTGAAAAAGAACTTTCAAAGGTTTCAAGGGCATCGAGAGGACCTGGTGTTTCTCAGCAAATCATGGTATCGCGCATGTTTGTGTGTGTGTGTATTATGTGTCTGTTTTGGAGATTCAAATTGTACATGCATGCATGGATTAAAGATTAGACATCAAAACCCCTCCACTCTCTCTCCTAAATGCTTTCAATTGTTCCATCTGTGTATAAGTGCTTTATTAATGGTATGATTTTCGGTTTGGCTTTGCCTTTCTTAGTATTCATTTCATCCAATATGTTGGAGCAGGTTGGAAGCTTGGAAGACGTTCTGAAGAAAATGGAGGTAAGAGAATCTAATTGCTGAGTAGGTCTATGTAACACTTAGAATAAGGAACTGGAATCTGATAGTTCAACATTGTTTGATGCAGATGAGCGAGAAAAACTCGGGCTGGGAAGATCTAATATTCATTCCACCCGGTAAAAGCTATTCTCAACACCTCCAAGATGTGGTGAAAGTATGAGGCAGTTGGGATGTTACTTTCGCCTGTCCATTTGATAACATAAAAAATGCGATTACAGCAACTCAGAAGCTCTTGAAGTAGAATTTGGAATGGAAGAGATGGTAATTAAGAGTGGGATGTACACTGTCTGATGGGTTCTCCATATGTTACCGGGAAAAAAGGAAGAGAAAAGAAATAGGCAAGGAAACCTAGTAGTGCGGTCATTGATATGCATATTTATACTTTGAACGAGTAAATTGGTAGAGAAAGCATTAGTTGTGTCTTGGCTTACATCTTACATTTCTTCATCAAGGAAGAGTTTTAAGAAAAGCAAACATAGAATTGCAAATTATTTGCTAAAAATTATTCTTGTTTGAGATCCCTCATGAATCCACTTTTCTTCTCCGTGATTTGTTGGCCTTAAAGTAGTTGGTCTAATGTTGATCCAATTAGTTTTGATCATCTTTAAACTTATTTGGCAGACATAGTTTTAATCAATTTAATCCAGTCGATTTAATATCAGTAGGTTAAATTAGTTGACTTTTTATTTGTTATGTTTCACTAATTAAATTAGCTCTAAATAAAAGTTAATTAACAAAGAAATTAATTTGATGTATCTCGAAAGTAACATCATTCTGAGCCGGTCTACTTACACAATCAACAACCCTACATAGCAAAACTTTTTTAAAAATCAAATAAAATTTTCATGTTCTGAGCCTCGTGTAACATATGGCTCAATAACGACAAATGTAGTAATAATAATAGCAGAACCGCTTTCCACACGGAAGCCCATGGAGTGCGCCGCCTCCGTCCACAATGACTCCCTCAATCAGCCACACTCGTCGCTAGCCCATCAGAATCACGGATTACAACCCCAATGCTCACCCATCAGCATTTACCTTTAGAACCTGTCGAAGGAATCGGTGGATTAACCAAATTATGAATTCGAAAATCATCGTTAAGCCCTTTCACCCCGTCCAAAATCATGTGTGGTGCTGTCCAACGGCCTCGCATCACCACCTTGTTACGCTCATTCCATAGGTTCCAAATTAGGACCAACAAATCCACAAAAGGCGGCCTCATCCAAAATAGGCATGGCCATCTCCGACCAATCAATACAACTAACATTAGCTTGTAACAGGTTATCATGAATACTAGCAAGAACTGAGGTGTTGTAAGAAGCTAGGCAATCACGCAATGCATCCATAGGGTGAGCACATCGGTGGCATCTTGCATAATTAGTCAGTGGGTTCGAGGCACCAAGCAAACACCCGATTCTTGGGAAGAGTCACCACTTTCCTAGTAGCTTTCCAATAGAACTGGTGAAGACCCAACCCAAAATTATGAAGCAGAAACCATGTATAGCTCGATTTGGTCGAATAACAGCCCGTCTGCTAATGTCCCCATACTAACATATTCGGTGGCCCCGGCGTGGCAATTGTAATGCACAGAATCTGATCCGCCTCCTCCACTGAAAACAACTCCCGAACCCCCTTGGCATCCCACCCTACACCCCCTCCCGAAACAAACATTAATGGCACGTTTGGTTCACTGGAATGGAATAGAGCTGTAATATAATAGAACTATAATCAGTAATTCAATTGTTTAGTTGAATGAAATGGAATAGATCTGTATTATTATGTTTGGTTGAATGGAATAGATTTGTAATAGCATAAGGAGAAAAGTTAAAATGACCAGAGTATCCTTAACAAAAAAATTAGATAAATGATTATTTTTATTAAATTTTAATAGAATTATTATTAAATATGATTTAATAAAAATAATAATAAATAATTTAATTATATTTTAATATAATTATTATTAAATATAATTTAATAAAAATAATATATAATTTAGTAATATTCTTAATATAATTACTTTTATATTAAATTATATTAAAATATTTTTATTTTTATATTAAAATATTTAAAATATTTTATTTAATACATATTAAAATAATGAACTATCATTTGAATCCAATGTTTCTCAAATTATGTTCATTATAGTTGACACACAACAAATACATTCTATAAGCTTAATTATGAATGAATTTAATATTTAAAAATATTTTTAGATTCGACAAGTTCATATCTTCAACTCTTTTTTAATCTAATTTTATTTGTTTAAAATATATACATTTTATTCTTACTATTTACATCTTCCTTTTTTTTTAAAAAAAATAATTAATATTAATGGTTAAAAATATTTAAAATTTAAAATTTATATATCAAAAAATTAATAATGAGTCAATAATAAATTATTTTCTTTTATATCCTTACTAAAAATAATATAATATTAGTGAATTTAAACATCATATAAATACATATTTTATATCATAACATCACCTCTAAAGTAAACATTTTATCTATCAAAAGTACTTTTTAATAGCAAACTGAACACTTTTAAACTAAATTCTTTAAAGTATTTGTTCTCTTTTGTAATATCGTCGTTCCAAATTGTGTTGTAAAAAAAACAATTTGCTCTTTACTTTAACGTAAATGTACTAATTTGTATATTTCTTAAATAGAGATCAAAATACAATCAGACTCAAAATATAAGAGTCTCAATGATAATTCTACCTTTAGGCAATCTCACCACCAGTGATGAAAGCTTTCCATGGCCGAGTTTACAAGCTAATCCAATGTTTAGGGGTGTTCAATCGAATTAACCGACCTTTTTAAACTGTTAACCATTAAATGAACTGAATTTTTTTCAAAAAAGTTAACCTAACCGAACTTTTTTGATTAATTCGGTCGGTTAACCGAATTAAACGAAATTTATATATATATATTTTTATTTTTGGTTAAAACAAGTATAAAACATATAAAAAATTAACCAGCTTAACTGACCGATTAATTTATATTTCCAAAAAATTAACTGAACCGACTGAATACTTATATATTATACTATTATTTATTAAATTCTGTTAATTCGATTAACCGACCAATTTCGAACCAAATTAACCGTTAACCAAACTTCCAAAAAATTATTAACTGACCTCGACCGAATTAATTCAATTAACTGGCCGATTAACTGAATTCGGTTGGTTAACTGAATTAATTCAGTTTTACCCAAAATTTGCACACCCCTACCAATGTTAGACTTTATGCCTATACCTTTTACCAAGTAAATATTGTTCTCAACAAAAAAAAGGTACAACTCTTATTTTCCTTTATTAGTAAACTCCATGAAAAAAACAAAGAGAGCCTCTAAAAAAAATTATGGGGCAAATCAAAGGTACCTCAATTAAACAAGGAATGAATAAAAACAATTATCACATTTTTTTCACTTTATTCTTTTTTAAAATGAAAAACCATTGACATAAAAGGGAAGATGACAACACCATGAAAGTCAACAACAAACTAGAACTTAAAAAATCTTTTTAAGTCTACCATACTCTTACCAAAATAAGTTTTTTTTTAAGCTCTCAAGGCTTGAGTGTCAAAGCAAGTTTGACCTTAGGGCTCTTATCAATGGACTTTGTATCCACCTCTCTAAAATTGGTAAAGAGGGATTTCGGGCACCACTCGTACTGAATGAGTGTGCTTGCCTTGTCGGCATTGTTCACCGGTGCCTTGATTGTGGTTAATGGATCCAATGCATGTTGTGTACCCATAGTGACAGTGTTCACATTGCTAGAGAACCTGTGGGTCACCTCAACACCAACAACAACGTTGGTCAATGGATTCACAATATGGTAATAAGATGCGTTAACTGAATCACCCTTTTCATTCCTGCATTGACAAACAGGGTATTAAACTTGAGATTATATCATTTGGAATGTTCAGCTGTAGATAAGCATATAGAACATAACCACATGAAAAGCCAAAAAAGCAATAAGGTCTGCATTGGTGAAGCTCAATCCCGTGTTGCATTTGGTAAAATTCCAAACCTTTGTGTCGAATGAGATATCGATACCTAGTGTAAGAACATTTGTTCCAAGCACACTCGAGAAGTTAACTATCGGTTTGGCAGTCAATCCAATGCTTGAGCTTATCCTAGCATACTCATGCAAATACTGGAGTTCAATCTAATATATACAAAAGTGAAAAAATAGACATGTCCAACAGCATCTCAAAACAGACATAAGGATTCACGACCTTCAACTCAAAATCCTCAACACATGGTATTTTTTCTAGTTGGCCATATACAGTTGCAGGGGATGAGAATACCATTTGCTTAGTAAAAAAAACGTGTGAATACGTATAACACCAAAGTAAGAGAAGAATAAGGACGCAATCGAGTGGTGTTCATGTTTACTAACACTTGAAAAATTTAGTGGAATTGAAGCAGTATAAGCAAAAAGTATTGTTTTCTTGGCATAAAAGCATTGACATATAATAAGCTCCTTGATTCTAGTAAATAGGAACAATTATACTAGTTTAACATCTTCTTAGATAAAATCATAGAGATAAAAATGGGCCTTCTTCGAAGACTAGAACAAATAGGAACAACTCAACAAGGAATTCTAGCAATTATACTAATTTAACATCATTCTTAGATAAGTTGAAATGCAACTATGAAACCAAAAAGATACCATATAGAGGAAAACAAAGAGTTTTGAAGAAATTCTCATAACTTTTTGCAATTATATTTGGTCATGATCTCATACAAATTGATAGTGCCAATCAAATTATTGTCAAAATACTGACTGTTAGAGTATGCCCAATGACCAATAATGAGATTATTGTAATAACATACTTGTTTTACCTCATTTATTAATATAAAGTATTGCCATTATTATTTCAGCTTCTTTTCTGTGTATATAAATAAATTGTTTTATAATAATATCCTGAGAATAATATGATTTTTATTAAAAAGTCTTTAGTCGAGTATTATTTTGGACTTGGACAACAATAATGTATTAAGACTAACATGTAGTTGATTGATGATAAAGTGTTGTCATTGACATAGAGATGTCAAAATCAATACATGAGTATATGTTAGAGAACGACATATTGGACTGACCCACTATGAGTATGTTTCTTGCATTATTATGTAATAGTCACAACATTACTTATAGTGATAACTATGTATACAATCCTTAGACTTGATATCATCATTATCCCAACATCGTGAGTCGTATATTTTGATACAATCAAACGTCTACTGTAATAGGTTGTACTATAAAGACTGGCGTTGGGTATGCCACAATCTATGTAGTGGGATATGATTGATCAAGATAGGATTTGTCCCTCTTAAATAATGGGAGCAATATCTTAGGCCACTTGATAAAGTGAGACTAGAAATGCATGGCCAATCTCAAATAAGTTAATATGAGATATTACACTTATTAGTTTATTGTAGTCTACTTCAGGTATTAAGAAACATGAGATCGGACTTTGCAAGTGTGACCATTCCATGACTAGTGTCCAACCGAGATATAAAGGACAAAAAGATATTATACATGAAAATTTATAACAAAAAGGTTATGTTGAACCACAACTTCTTGTAACTTGGGTAGTGATGATGCATTGCTAGATGCCACTCATAACTTGTAATGTTAAAAGTGTTCTAGTATTACTACCAATGTTACAAGAGTCTACAAGGTCACACCTTATGGTTGAAACAAACAGAATCTAAACACAATTGATATTAAATTTAACTGTCATGAGAATTATATTAATTACTGAATTAATTTAATTCGAGAGTTAAATAATGAACACAATACATGTACAAATTCATTGTACAAGAATAGAGAACATAATTAAAACAAATGTACATATTTGATTCATATAAAATATAAAATATGATTTATTTACCGAAATTATTAAAATAAAGTATTATAATAATTAATTTTGGTCAAACATAAAATATATATGGAAATTACTATCCTTTCAGAAAGGATATTACAATGTGATATTTTCATATATATTCTAGCACAAAAAAGGGGATTCCATTTTTTTAAGGAATATTAAATAAAAAGGAAATAAATCATAAAGTAAAACCCTAGGGTGCAGAAAAGTGTTGACCAACATTAACCACAAAAGAAAAGGAACCTAGGTCTAGCAGCCACATTTTCTTTTCAGAAAAACTTTTTGAAATGTTCTGTGAGAGTTTTTTTTTCATTCGTTTGTAACAGGGTGGACTATGTAGAGGCTGGGGCAATTCTGTTGCGGCTTTGGATCGGCAGCACTCGAAGGGGGTTAAAACAGAAGTGGTTCCTTCCTATTTTTAGAGTACGAAAGGTATATTTTTCAAACCTTTTCTTCCTGATTCGTTCCTTGTGCATAGATTCCTGGTTTGGTTCGCCAGAATAATTTTTCCACTGCACCATAGGGCTTCCCAGCAACCCATTACTGACAAGGGTTACCGACACTCTCCTCAACAACCTTAAAGGCAACAAAATGTATGACGACATCAAACCTAAGCCAATTGTTACAAGTGAAATCCAATTCAACATTAGTCAAATTACATTTATTTTAAGTCATTTGCAAGCATAATCTCAAATGAAACTGTAAAATGACAATAAATTTATGGACCATTGTGATGCAAACAATCAAAACAAAAAAAGATTACAATATATATTCAACTGGCAGTACTTTGTTTTAGAGAAAAGCTTGTCCAAGTCATCCCTGTTCCTCAAATCATCCTGCAAGCAAACAAAACCAAAAATCTATATGAAAAAGCTTTGATCCCATCATAGATCTTAAAACAAATAAAAACACAAATGTGTGATCATCATAATAAAATGATACATACAACAAAGGTTTCATCTTTGGAGTAAAAGATGGAAAAAAATTTACTTTCCAAGTTGAACTGGAGTTTCTTAGAGAGTTCAGGACCCACTAATTTCTTAACCCTATCAATAGCTTCAATAATAGAGTTATCATGATTGTCAATAATTGATACTTTAAAACCTTCATTGAGTAGTTGTACCATAGTGTGAGTGCCAATGAACCCAGCACCACCAGTAATAAGAATAGTTTTCTATGAAGCATCCATTTGTAAAAAACAAAAACAAAAACAAAAAAAGATTATAAAGTATGTAAGGCCCATAACGATTTTTCTGACAACCTTATCATCGATTTCAACAGCAAAAAAGCACTTGGTCGTTTCTTTTTCTTGCAACTCTGCAACCATAGGTGAAGAAAAACAAGAAGAAAATGGAAAAAAAAAGGTCCATGGAACTAATTAAAACAAAAAACAAAACAACTATTGCTTTCACTAAATTATATATATAATTTTTACAATCACCTAATTCATCAAACTGCAAATACAAGCTAGAACCAAATCAAGAAATGAAAATTAAAAGAAATTTACCTATTAGAAAAGAGCATTCCAGCATAAAAATAACCAATGCAAAGCAAAAGATTCACCTTTTTTGTTACCATAGATTTTGGATTTGGATAAAATCTTCTGCTTTTCCAACTCATTTTTTCTTCTTCTTTGATAGTACTGAAAAATCTAAATCAAAAGAAAAAAAAACCCAATTCTTATCTCAAATCAAACAAAGTCAAAATAACCCAGAATTTCAAATCCAAAAACTTTAACTTTCTAGAAAAACAAAACAAATAAAAGGAAAAAAAACCTAAAAATGGTGAAAACGAACCTAAAAATGGACAAATCAATAGAGATATTTATTTCGATTCAAATAGAGGCTATGACAACTCTATTGACAAAAAGAAAAGGAATTCAAAAAGAGAGAAAAAAAAGGGCAGAAAAATTAGAAGGGAGGAAAATGAAAGGAATGGAGGGAGAAAATGTTTACTTGAAGGACACTGCGATAAAGGTGAGGAGTGCTATGGCCAGAGTCAAAGGAAGTAAGAGAGTGACTGTCTCGCTACGTGGGAGCTTTTTTGAGGTGAGAAGGGAGAGGATAAAGTAGGGAGCATTTTTGTGGTGATGGCCTCCTTAAGCACCGAATCAGTAATCAATAGTGAGGAAACGAAATAGAAATCAAACCATTTCATTGCATAGGCTCGTAATGAAATAAGCCCATAATAGGGCATTCCATTTAACCAAACATCTGTTTATGGTGGGCCCGTGAAATAGTTTAACGATTATGCCATTACATTGAACTAAACATGACCTAATTGTCGAGTCTCGAAATTGACACATTATAGCTCGACTCATTTCCCACTAAACTCTCTACCCCTAACGGTCATGCCAAATATGGATAGATGACCCCGTAC
This sequence comes from Gossypium hirsutum, assembly GCF_007990345.1. NCBI lineage: Eukaryota > Viridiplantae > Streptophyta > Magnoliopsida > Malvales > Malvaceae > Gossypium > Gossypium hirsutum. Next base: position 26,844,657 of record NC_053424.1, read on the forward strand.
CAACCTACCAAAAGAACTTCGAAGCTAGCTTCCTCGAAGCTGCAAGTGTAACTACTCAATTTTTATCGATGTTGAAAAACTCGATTTATAGTTGAATTTTCTTAAACCGAGATAATTCGAGTATTAAACCAAAAAATTATGAATTAATTATGAATATTTGTAATGAGTGATTTATTTAATTTATTAAAGAAAATAGTACAGAGACTAAATTGTGTAGTTGTTAAAACTAGTTGAAATTTAATTGGATTTGAGTAGAGGTTTAAATGTGAATTAAATCAAGGGTTAAATAATGATTTAACCATTAATTAATTAGGACTACTGGCCCTGGTGAATCTTGGTCGTTCATGTCCATTAATTGTTGTAGATTAAATGATGGCCTTTGATTTGGTTTTAATTAGTTAATTAAATATTAATTATATAGATATAGGATAAGGGAGAGAAGAAAAAAAACATGATTCTCATCTCATTTTCCTCCATCGAACATCAAGAGAAAGAAAAGAAAAACTTGTTTTCTTATTTCACTATTGTCGTGTGCTATACGTTAAGAAATAGCTGAGTTTTCTTTTGAAACTTTGTTAATTCTTGATATAGAATAGTTGGGTTTTCATGGATATATTATAGTAGATTAGTGAGAAAGGTTTCCTGGTAAAATTTTATGGATTTTTTTTATAGAAAGCTTGTATTAAGTCAACCCATTGATTAGTTTTTATAATTGTTAGTAATTTTTAAAATTGCGATTAGAGAAGTCTTAATGTAATTGAGACTAGAAACATGAAAATCATAATAGATTAAACTTGATTATATGAAAATTATGAAAAGGATGAAATAGGTTAGCTTGGAATGTAGTTAGATTAAGCTCAAATCTTAGAAATTATATTTAACTTAACAAGGACCCAAGTGTAAGGGAAAGTATAGAATGGATTTTCTAATAAATAAATACAAAGTCAGATTTAGATTCGATTAAGTAAATTGTAAAATGTAAGATTTAAGATATTAGCGATATAAAGGACTAGATTGAAAAGTATGTAAAATGAGTTTTAATTGAATAATTATAGGTTAGTAAATGAGAATTCAATATATTTTTTATACTCGATTTAGTGAATGAGGTTAAAAACAAGATTGAAACGTCGAGGGACAACAAAAAGATGAGAATGGACACAAACAACGAATCTAGTTTATGCTTTCATAATTTGTTTCTAATTTATTTTTTAATTAAGTAGTTATTTATAATCGAATCATATTGGTGACGAACATAATTGAAGTATGTATACATTTGGCTACTTGATTCGATTGAGCTATGTCGAATTATATACACATATATTATTGCGATCATGAATTAGGTTTGATAATGTGATACTATATATGATACAATGAGTTTTAGTAATATTAAACAATAGAGAATAATGCCCTATTTGTTGGAAAGATTCTGTTTAGAAAACGATTTTCACTCACAAGGGTAAATTAAAATTTTAAAAATCGAGCTGGTTTGTGATATTTATAATAATAAACTTTTTTCGAAAAGTACATGTGTTTTGTGCGAGATGGATCCAAAACATTCCCGCCTTTCAACCGAACGACCTTCTCTGCTATCTCATACCTCAAATTGCATCGAGTGTGGGCTCGAACAACGAGAACCAAATACAGAACCAAAAATAATTTATTACTTCCAGTAGAAAAAATAATTCTCTCAAATAGAAACCAATGCAAATTATTATTCCTAGAAAATAAAATTTATTCTTAGAAAATAAATTCTCACTACTTTCTCGCAAAATAACAATATATGCAACTTTTGTATAAAAACTTGTTTAATAGCTCTACCAAAGAAATATTTGTTTTTTATTTCTAAAATAAATATTAATTAATTTTAAAATTAACTAAATTAATTTCTCAATTATATCATTTTCTCAACCCAATTTTAAATCAATTAAAGTTATGACGACTTTACCGTAAAAGAATCTTTGAGGAAAGATATGTTGATAAACTGTAATTTATACATATTTTTACCCCATGCTTGGCATATTTATGAATGATTTATCCTTGGTTTTAGTGAATTCGATTCTCCTAATCTCTTAATTTCATGTTTTATACTCAGGAGAGCTTAGGATAGCAAAAGGAGCGAGACACGGGCCAAAAACGGACAAATTGGGATTAAATCAGTGTTTCACACGGCCTAGACACTTCCACACGGGTGATCCATACGCCCGTGTGTGACACACGGGTAGACCACACGCCCGTGTGTCATGGCTGTGTCGACTAGGAACCAACTCAATATTGCACACGGCTTGAGCACCTTCACACAGTCGTGTCTCTACCGAGCCCAAGCCTAGTCCTATTCGGAAAAGGGTACTTTTGAGGGTTCTAAAGCATTTTAAAGCCTATAAAAACACTCTAGAGGAGGATTAAGGGGGATACACAGAGTTGGAGGTAGAAAATACTCGCGATTAGCCATCGGAATCACCTCGGAGCTAAAATTTACATAAAGACTGAAGATTTCCATCCTAGAAGTTCTTGGGTTTTCTTTATGTTTTGTTGTCTTCCAAACTTTGAGATGTTTTCCATTATTATTATGAACTAAACTCCCTAAATACCTAAGGGAGATGAACCCTGTTACGAATCCTATTATGCTTTGATTTATATGATAAATACTTGTTCTTATTCTTAATTATAAGTTTTAATTCTTGCTTAATATTTCAGGATATTAATCCAGGTTTTTGATGTGCTTATTCAGTGGAGCAAAAGTCCCTATTTAAGTAGATCTTTCATAATTAAGCGAAGTTGAAGGCAATCCTAGAGATAGGGCGACATAAATCTATCGGATTAGAGTCAAATCTAATAAGGGAATCCATAGATCTAGTTAATGCGACAAGAGGGGTTTTAATTAGAAAGAGATTTCAATTAATCAACCTAGAGTCAGTTGTTCTTAGTCTCGAGAGAGATATTAACATAAATTAGGGATTTCTACGGAATAAGTTAAGTGAATAAATCATCAAAGTCAAGGGTAATAAGTGAGTCTAGGTAGATTTTTTCTTAGGTATTGTCTTCTCAATTGGTTTTCCTAAAGTATTTTCCAACTTTCGCCTCTGTCGTGATCTTAAATTAGAAAATTAGTTTAGTTTAAAAACAACCTTAAATTCTTTGGCTATATAATAAAAAGAGAGTAACTACTAGTACTTTTAGTACTCATGGATATGATATTTCGGTCTTACCATAACTATACTACTGTTTGATAGATGCGCTTGCCTTAAATCGAATTATTAGTTAGTTTTATGACCATCAAGTTTTTGGCACCGTTGCCGGGGACTAAGATATTAGGAATGCTTAATTTTTATTACTTTAGTCATTTATTTTATTGCAATTTAATTTTTATTTTAATTTTTTTATATCACTAAATTTTCTTTTATATACTTCTGGCAGGTTTTTAATAATGTATGACTAGAAGAAACCCGTCAGGACCCCTACTTTTTGATAGTGAGATCGAAAGCACAACTCGCAGATATTGAAGAGAAATAAGGTGAAGCCTAAGATACATAGAGGAAGAGCAAGAGAAAGATATTCACGCCACAACCGAGGAGATGGCTGAAAATCAGGAAAACCCGCTAACTCCTGCGATTACTGCTGATCCAGTAAATCAGAATCCTGCTCCTCGTACTATGTATAATTATGCTAAACCTAACTTAACAGGAACTGAATCAAGTATAGTTAGACCTGCTATTGCTGTAAATAATTTTGAACTGAAACCTAACACGATTCAAATGATAGAACAATTTGTTCAATTTGATGGTTTGAAAGACGAGGATCCAAACACTCATTTAGCGAATTTTCTGGGACTCTGCGACGTATTTAAAATCAATGGCGTTTCTGATGATGCCATTCGCCTTCGGTTATTCCCCTTTTTATTAAGGAATAAGGCTAAACAGTGGTTGAACTCGTTACCACGAGGGTCAATCACTACTTGGGAACAAATGACAGAGAAATTTTTACTTAAATATTTTCCGCCGGCTAAAACGGCTAAATTGCGGAATGATATCTCTTCTTTTGTGTAGATGGATCTAGAAACTCTTTATGATGCATGGGAGAGATACAAGGACCTATTAAGAAGGTGCCCTCACCATGTGTTACCTTTATGGTTGCAGGTTTAGACGTTTTACAACAGTGTGAACCCCTCAACAAGGCAACTGATCGACGCAGCCGCTGATGGAACATTAAACAGCAAAACACCTAAAGAGGCTTATGAATTTATTAAAGAGATGTCATTAAATAACTATCAGTGGCAAGTCATGAGAAGAAAGCCGACAAAAGTAGCCGGTGTTTTCAACCTCGACGCGGTTACTATGCTATGTAACCAAGTAGAACTATTAAATAAAAATATTGACGGTTTGTATGGTTCTACTCAGGTACATCCAGTGATGACGTGCGATTCAAATGGAGGAGGAGTACACACAGAATATCAATCCTTCAACCCTAACACCAAGGAGGAACAAGTTCAATATATGGGTAATAATAATTTTAGACCTCAAAATAACCCATACAGCAATACTTATAATGTAGGTATAATGCAGGTTGGAGGAACCATCCCAACTTCTCATGGGGTGGTCAAGGAAATCAAAGGCCACAACATCCCCCAAGTTTTCAACAACCACCTTACCAGCAGGATAAGAAGTCGAACCTTGAGGAAATGCTAACGAAATTCATCTCAGTGTCAGAAACTCATTTTCAGAATACCGAAACAACACTTAAGAATCAACAAGCGTCGATCCAAAGGCTCAAAACTCAGATAGGCCAGCTTGCTAAATTGATTTCTGACCGACCATAAGGTAGTTTGCTTAGTAATACTGAAACTAACCCAAAGGAGCAGCTTAATGCGATTACCGTTTGAGATGAGAAAGAGTTAGTTGAACTTAAACCAGAATCAAGGCAATGACTTGTGGTAAGTAAAGGTAAGGATAATGTGGACCATAGTGAACAAAAATCAGTAAGTAGAGAATATAAACCTCATGTGCCATATCCAAGTGCAACAAGGAAAGACCACACAGATGAACAATTTGGTAAATTCCTTAAATTATTAAAGAAATTACATATTAACTTACTGTTTATTGAAGCTCTTTCGCAGATGCCAAACACAGTTAAATTTTTAAAGGAGCTTTTAGCAAATAAACAAAAATTGGATTAGGCGTCGTATGTGGAGTTGAACACAGTTTGCTTAGCCATTCTACAGAATAAGCTACCCAACAAGTTGAAAGATCCAGGGAGTTTTACGGTTCCTTGTTTAATTGGTAGTTTAAACGTTAACAATGCTTTGGCTGATTTAGGGGCAAGTATTAATGTCATGCCCTATAAATGTTTAAACAACTAGGCTTTGGGAAACCCAAACAAACTAGGATGAGCATTCAATTAGCAAATAAAACAATCAGATTACCTAGGGGTATTATTGAATACGTGCTTGTTAAAATTGATGAATTTATATTCCCAATTGATTTTGTTGTTCTAGACATGGAAAAGGATAATGACGTGCCTTTAATATTAGGAAGACCCTTTTTAGGAACTGCTAGAACTATCATAGATGTTGGCATAGGTAAATTGATACTTCGTGTAAGTGATGACACGATTACTCTCCAAGCTCATGATTCTGCTAAAATATCTAGTAATTGAGATGATAGTTTAAGTTCGGTTAATTTAAATAATATTACAACTCAAACTTCTTTGCAGGAATCCATACCAAAAAATGGAGCGACTCATGAAGAACGAAGGCTTCAGATCGATGAACTAGATGAATGGTGAACACATGTCAAGGAGAAGCCAAAAGCACACGAAAAATTAAAGTAGCACCACGATGAGTGAAAGGATGTAACAAAGCAAATTAAAGTTGGGGATAAAGTATTGTTAGATAAAGAGGACACCCGATCTGATACTTTAGAGCACAATACAGATGGAGCAACTCCCTTCACGGTAATGAACATCTTCTCACATGGTACAGTCGAGGTAACACGTACTAAATTCGAAACTTTTAAAGTAAGAATACTCGACTCAGACCTTATTTTGATAAAATTGATAGCAGAAGTGAGGAGTTTCAACTCCTCAGTCCACCGTAATCATGCGAATGAGAGGTAAGTCTAGCTTAGACTCTAAATAAGCGCTCCTCGGGAGGCAACCTGAGTACTAACACCACTAACTAGTTTATTTTAGCTATTTTTAATTTTTTTTGCAGGTACAGTGTCTCACACGGTCTGGACACACGGACGTGTCCTTGGCCGTGTAGAAACAGGGCTAAAAATTCCCCAAGTATCGAGCCACACGGCCATTAATTCGATCCACACAGGCGTGCGACACGGCCGTGTAGAGCACACGGCCTAGACACATGGGCGTGTCCTAGACCGTGTGAAAACTAGAGCTAATTTTTCAAATTTTAATTAAGTCAGGGAGCCACACGGGTAAGGCACACGGCAGTGTGTTCAGACACACGGGCGTGTGGTAGACCACACGCGCGTGAGAGAAGCGAAGAACCTGGTACACAGCGTGCGACGCGACCATGTGCACCACATGGCTTGACCACATGGGCGTGTCCCCAGGCCGTGTGACGATTACACATTCAAATTTCGCGATAAACATGGGTTGGACGTGAGCCACACGGGCTTGTGACATGGCCGTGTGGTCCAACACGGGGCTCATACAACCGTGCCCCTTTTTAACCCCCCAGATGTCTCCTCAGGGAATTTCTAATATGATCCATATGAGGAAGATAGAGTGACGCTGTGGATTCGACCCCCCTCAGTACCGACTCGTTCAATCTGATGACCAGGATGAGCCAGAGGACATTACTGATGATGTCCCTCCCCCTCACGAGGATCCACCACAGCCTCCACCATCGAGTCACCACCATGCTCCTTCTACTGCCAACTTTCGAGGAGTTTACTGATTTCCGTCAGTACTATGCTCAGAGGTTCGACAGTCTTGATGCGAGGTTCGATAGTATCGACGAGACTTTGCGGCAGATTCGCGAGCACCTCCATATCGCTCCTCCAGCGCCACCGGCTCACGACACCGATGATGAGGACCTTTGAGTCCATTTATTTATTTTATTTTTATTTTTCTTTTTCTTTTTAATTTTATCTTTCTTTTTAATTATTTTTGAAGACTTATGTTTTTATATTTTGAACTATGTTTATCCTAATGGTTATTATCGAGTAAGCCTTAATTCTCTTCTACATGTTTATTTTCTTATTAGTAACTCAGAATCATGCCCTTCATTGGTCATACCTACAAATCCAGCCTTCGCTATTCCAAGGATTTCATTCAAAAATTCAGGGAAGTTTCGCTTCTTTCCCTCTCTTTTGATATTATGCTTATATGATTATTATATATCTTTGTACATTGAGGACAATGTACATTTTAAGTGTGGGGAGGTTATTTATGAGATTATCAGAAATCCCTAAATTTTTATCTTGTTCTCAAATAATTTTCTCATATCATTATTAGAGTAAATTCTTATTGATTTATGATTTTTATTGATATGTTTTTGAAGTAAATCATAGGTAATTGTGCATTGATTGTTTAAACTTTAAAGACATTAGATAATCAAGCATGATAAGTTGACTTTTGAGAATTAAAATTGCTAGGTTATTTCCCTAAATTGAAGTATTATCTTGAAGTTTTGAATTTACAGGATTGACATCAAATTCCCATATATTTCGTGCGATTTTGAGCCCTTTAGAGCATATATCTTTCTTGCTCACTAATTTTATTGGTTATGAGTGAGTCAACATTGATTTGTTATTCTAGAACTTACTTCAATTATACATGTCAAGACCACACCTTTGATTTGATATACGAAAATGATAAAGGCACTTAGGTTTTAACCCATTTACCCCATAAAAGCCTACCCACATAATTGACCCCTAGTGAACCCCTTTGGACCTTAACTTTTATTTCTTGATTTTACCCTTAATAATAACCCACAACTTAACCCTTTTTGATTCGTTAAGAATTACTCCCTTTTCATTGACTCTTTTTTACCGAGATTTGATTTAATTAGTTACCTAACTTTGTTCTTTCATTCCAGTTGCAGAATTATTTCTTATTATGTATTTTCCATCATTGTACTTGTTCTTAGTCTTAAAAAAACGTATAGTTACAATTAGTTATTGTTATAAAGAGCTTGGTTAAGTAAATTTATTATATTGAGAAAAAGCTCTCATCATTTGCTTTAGATAGTCAAATTCTGGCACTTTCTTGTAATTTAGCAATTTGCTTCATCCTTCTAAATTTGGTAATTTATTAAATTAATCTCGATTCTAACCCTCTTTTGCAGCCTTTATCCACACTTTTAACCCAAACCCTATTACAACCCTGCTTAAAACCTTTTTATTTGTGTATCATCTCATTCAATATGGTGGAGATTTGATTTTCATGCAAGCTTATGGTAATAACTTTTCATGTTTGACTATTGAGTGCTGGATTATTAAACTTAAACATTTTGAGTGATTTGAGTGAATCTTTAGTGAGAATATCAACCCTTGTCAATTTGGAATTAAAAGATAATTACTTAGATAAATGGGGAGGCCTATAATTTTATGATTAAAATGATCAACTTTGACTATTTGAAACCTTAATGTTCTTTTAGTTAATTTTTCAATGTATGATTACTTGTGAATTATTTTGAAACATTATTGATGAGAATTATAAGTTGAGAAGAATTTATTTTGATTGTGAGTTGAGGATTTTGCTTGAGGATAAGCAAATGCTTAAGTGTGGGGATATTTGATAAACCGTAATTTATACATATTTTTACCCCATGCTTGGCATATTTATGAATAATTTCTCATTGGTTTTAGTGAATTCGATGCTCCTAATCTTTTAATTTCATGTTTTATACTCAGGAGAGCTTCGGATAGCAAAATGAGCGAGAAACGGGCCAAAAAGGGGCAAATTGAGTAAATCAGTGTTCTACATGGCCTAGGCACTTCCACACGGGTGATCCACACGTCTGTGCGTGACACACAGGTAGACCACATGCCTGTGTGTCATGGCTGTGTCGACTAAGAACCAACTCAATATTGCACACGGTCTGAGGACCTTCACACGGGCATGGCACACGACCGTGTCTCTACCGAGCCTAAGCCTAGTCCTATTCAGTTGGGGGTTCTGAAGCATTTTAAAGCCTATATAAACACCCTAGAGGAGGATTAAGAGGGATACACAGAGTTGGAGGCAGAAAATACTCGCGATTAGCCATCGGAACCTCCTCGGAGCTAGGATTTACATCAAGACTGAAGATTTCCATCCTAGAAGTTCTTGGGTTTTCTTTATGTTTTGTTGTCTTCCAAACTTTAAGATGTTTTCCATTATTATTATGAACTAAACTCCCTAAATACCTAAGGGAGATGAACCCTATAACAAATCCTATTATGCTTTGATTTATATGATAAATACTTGTTCTTATTCTTAATTATGAGTTTTAATTCTTGCTTTAATATTTCAGGATATTAATCCAGGTTTTTGATGTGCTTATTTAGTGGAGCAAAAGTCCCTGTTTAAGAGTAGATTTTTCATAATTAAGTGGAGTTGAATGCACTCCTAGAGATAGGACGACATAAATCTGCCAGATTAGAGTCAAATCTAATAATGGAATCCATAGATCGAGTTAATGAGACAATAAAAGTTTTAATTAGAAAGAGATTTCAATTAATCAACCTAGAGTCAGTTGTTCTTAGTCTCGAGAGAGATATTAACATAAATTAGGGATTTCTACGGAATAAGTTAAGTGAATAAATCGTCTAAGTCAAGGGTAATAAGTGAGTCTAGGTGGATTCTTTCTTGGGTATTGTCTTCTCAATTGGTTTTCCTAAAGTATTTTCCAACTTTCGCCTCTGTTGTGATCTTAGATAAATTAGAAAATCAGTTTAGTTTAAAAACACCCTTAAATTCTTAGGCTAGGTAATAAAAAGAGAGTAACTACTAGTACTTTTAGTCCTCGTGAATACGATATTCCGATCTTACCATAACTATACTACTGTTTGATAGGTGCGCTTGCCTTAAATCAAATTATTAGCTAGTTTTGCGACCATCATATGTAATTTTTATATTCAATGGATTCATAATAACTAATCAATTTAATTTCATTTTCAAACTTCAATTATTTAATTAATTAAATAATAATTCAAAAGCCTTAAAGTAATTCTCAAGTCATTTCTATACTAAAAAACATTCATTTGTGAATGTGACTCATTTCTCTAATTTCATCATTTCTATTCATTTCTGTTAATTTGGTTCTACTTGAAATTCATTTCTGATTTCAATAAGCTAGCAGAGGGATCAATTGGACATATGTAATTAGGGCTCAAATAATTTATAATTAAGTTTTAATTTTTTTCTTATTAACTATAAACTTATTTAGTTGCGAAACCATTCCATTATAATATCATAATTGAGTTCTCCCTAATTATATACCCTTATGAAAGCTACTTAATCAGTGCTCGTCTAATGACCTTGTGATCAACATGTTTCCCTTATAAGATATTCTTAATCTCTTTGAAATAAATCCATTCTCCCAATATGATCTTATTTATCTCTTGGTAACCATTACATCTTCCTTCATTAAAAACCAATTACTATCAAATAGTAATTAAGTCATTTATCACAAAGACAAACAACCCATGACCACTTTTAATTTTCATCTATCATGTAATGCCGATGAGAGGATATAATTTACCTATTAGTTGGACTACGAATTCCACTATTGTGAATGATGCAACATACAACAAAAGTCTACACCCAACACACTAGCTTTCAATTTCTTATCTTTTTACTTAAACTTTTACTTGTATCAAAGTATACAAGTCATACATACATCATCAATCATCCACTTAAGATTAAAGTATGCCACACTTTGAATGTTATAAGTGAATAAGATCTAGGATTTATTCTACTTGGGTCCTGTCTGATGTACTGTCAGTCCAATCAATCACATCTATGTCTATATCTTCTAGGAGTCATTCACTTTTATGCTCAAGAAAAAGCATCTCCCCAATTAGACTTGACAGATGACAAATTAGTCTTTCAATCAGTTTACTCAGAAAATTGATTAGACTAAGTACATGTGTAGGTTCATCTACTAATACAAGTTGTCTTTCCGTATTACTATCTGACCACATAATACCGCTTGGTATTAGTTAAACGATAGATAACCAGTGAGTCAATATTTGTTTCCATTTTCCTTTGCTTACAAAACATCGAGGACAATATACAAAGGGTATCCATGTAATTAATGAATATTATTATTAAACCAATTTATTCAAAAAGATAAAAATGTAAATAAATGAAAATACTACAGTTAAGGCATCAGATCCAATACTATTAATAGTATCAGATAAAGTTACATGTATAGTTGGTATGTCATAGGATTTGTTATACAAAGTTACTTAGTTCAGTCACATCTTACTTTGGTTAGTTCAGTCACATCTTACTTTGGTTATGTTCCGTAAGTGTTGGGCACCATTACTTTGGTTTATACCGATAAGTGTTGAGCGCATATTACTTCGGATGTATTGATGCGCGCTGGGTGCAAATATATTTAATGTCAGTTGTATATTACTTCGATAGTTCTCTAGAGCACTAGGCGCCCGCGAGAACATACCAATGAGCCCTGTGTGCATTTTATATTGGTGTGATGGTGGATTAATTTGCATATCCAGTCTTGAATCCGTGTTCGGTTAATAGGGATGATAATACCAGTATGAAATGTTAAATAATATAAAAATGATATGTGTTATGACTATGAAAATGGTAAAATACTATTTGATAATTGACATTAATTATGAAAACTTGAATAGCATGTGAAAGACCATGCGAGATTATGGGAAAAGAGTCCTAAGAGCATAACAATATGTACTATACGAAACATGCATCAAATCACGACGATCTTAAGAAATCATTAAATAACAATATTGTGATGTAGTAATTATACCATATATTGTTTATAATTGTTTTAGTAGCTTGATATTTGTTTATCACATAGAAGAATTGTTGTCATATTATATAAGCACAACTGAGATTTTTTGGCAGCGTGTGAATTGTTTGTTTCAATGTGCAGGTGGCGACTAGGTTTGGACTGATTGAGAGAGTTAACAGCATCCAGGTCTCACATCTCGACTAAGCTAAATCTTTGTAAAGTTCCATTATGTTTGTGAGCTATAATGGCATGTACCTAGGTATTTGGGGCCTTATAAGGTCATTTAAATTAAATGAATTGTTAACTGATAATTAAGTGTTATATGGTTTCATATAGGAATGAGTTGGCATCCTTATAGAGTGGAGTAAATTTGCATTTTGGCAATATTTTCCAATTGGTCTCAAGACAATAAGGCTATTGTGTCAAGACAACACAAACAAAAAAGCCTTTCCAAACATTTTTACAGAATGGTCTTGAGACACGTTGAACAATAGCTACTAAGTCTCGATACAAGAACCCGTTTGTCTCGAGACACCTAAACAACAAACCAAAAAGTCCAAAACAAAGGAGTTAAGTCTCGAGACATGAACACAACAAAGTTAGGGGTTTGAAAATAGGGGAAGCCTATCTTGAGACATCGTTCTCTATGTCTCGAGACACGGTTCTCTATGTCTCGAAACACAACATTGAAATTTGATATTTGGATTTGGATTTGAGTCCTAGCTCTAAATTTGACCTTACATAACTCCGTAAAATGATGAAATTGAATCCTAAACATTATGAATGGATGTCTGAATATGATTGGTGTTAAATTGAATTTATTTGTATTTATGAACTAAATTTTGTGATATTGTAATGAGATAGACTAAGTTGCTTTGGTAATGTAATTTGGCATTGCACATTCGAATGCGAAGACCAGGTAGGGTGTAGAGTGTTACAACAAGAATACTCGACTAAGCATATGACATTTTTCTACTCTTTTCGTGTTAAAGACATGTCCCTCGAGAAAATATTTAACACTAAAGGCTTTAAAACAAAAAGTATTTTTATGATTGACCAACTACTACACCTATTGACCTAAGAGTGCTAAGTTAAAACCCCTCAAGTCAAGAAAACCCAATCCTCCCACCCCCTTCAACTAACACAAGTGGTTATAAGCTAACATCGACCATCCGCATCCTTCCTTCCCTCTCGCCAACCAAAATTGTCTAATGGCTTCTAGTACACCATCAAGAATAAATAGAGATAGCATGCAACACCCCTAACCCGTAACCGTCGCTGGAATAGGTTAAGAGGCATTGCCGAACTTGTAACTTAATTCAGAACAAATAGTCCTCATATTTCAGTCAATATCATTCATTCACATTCCATATGTATTCAAATCAAGCATATAAAGCTTTAATCATACATTCGGGACTAAATCTGTAATATATAAACATTTCAAGAACTTAGAAAATTTTCAACATTTCAAGGGGCACACGCCCGTGTGAACAGGCAGTGTACCTCACACGGTTACCAAACACGCCCGTGTCATAGACTGCGTGAAAATAGAGTGTACATACTGACTTGTACCACACGGCCGGAGACATGCCCGTGTGCCTTCGTCGTGGTCGAAACTAACTTGGGTCACATGGCTGACCACATGCCCATGTGTCTAGCCCATATACACTTTGAAATGGTCGCACACGCCCATGTATCAAGACTGTGTGCCTCGCACGGCCACCAGACACGCCCGTGTGTCTAGGCCATGTCAAAACTGTAGGGTATACTGCCTTAATTGAAAAGGGTACCCTAGGGGACACACGACCATATAGCATGACCGTGTCGCACATGGCTGAGACACACGCCCGTGTCTCTGCCTGTGTGGACAAAATAGGCCATTCACAAGACCATTTTGCCACCCAATTTGGGTCATCCCTACAAGCATCAAAACAAGCATATATCATGTCTCAAAGACATTCAAAAACATACCAAATCATGTGCTAATTGAACCATAATATCATCATTCATTCTCATATACAAATCCAATTTAGACATACCAATTCAATATACTAACTTCATATCAAAAGCATATTATTCATACATCATATTAATCCATTTCAATTTATAGCATTTCTAATCATTTCAACTTCCCAAAATCAATCATAAAACTTACCAAAATTGACCATTTCATTTGGCCATTCATAAACGCATTAAAACATATTATTTTTGAACACAAAGCATATACCAAAATTCATTCATAATCAAGCCATATTACATTGCTAGATATACACATCTCAAAACATACCACATTAGTCCTAGCCTATACATGCCATACTTTGTTATATATATATATGTTCAAAAGGTACCAAAATAACATTTGATAGTGTGGTGATGATCCTCGACGATCACTGAGCTTCCAGTAGCTTCGATATCTAAAATAAAAACAATGCAAACACACACAAAGTAAGCTTTCAAAAGCTTAGTAAGCCATATACAAATAAACTTATCATTTTAAGCATATAAGCATCATAAAATACATATACTCCATAGTCAAATACTATCACAAACCTCATAGTTCATATACATTTCATATATTTCTAATTCATTTGCAGATATGGTATATTTTCTCATCTTTGAATTACATATCATCACTTGCACATATACTTCCTTCACATTAACAAATGTTGAACACATTTCAACGTACCTAATTAGTTATTCATTCATTCAATCACATATTTCTCGAAATGCCCGTTGAACCGTATGGAATCAAATAGGATAAGCGGATAGCTCAGAAAGCTCGTACAATGCCAACGTCCCAGACGTGGTCTTACATGTAATCAAATATCAATGCCACTGTCCCAGACAGGGTCTTACACGAAATCAAATGCGATGCCGATGTCCCCAACATGGTCTTACACTTAAATCTCAAATCGATGCCAACGTCCCAGACGTGGTCTTACAAGAAAACACATATTGAAATCCTATGTCATGACATATGTATCTAACAATTCCTATAGTTCGTACGGGACTTTTCGGACGTCGTCATATTATCGAAACTTTCTCGGATTTCTCATATTCAACTCAAAATAGCCATTCATCATTATTCATTAACACATAAGCAATAACAATTCAATTCAAACACATTTATTTGCATATCAACTTACCTAGTACGAGAATTAAAGGAAATGAACGGCTATTCAACTACTTTCAATTTCCCCCGATCTAATTCTGTTTTCTTTGGTTCTTAATCTATACACATTAAAATTTAACTCTTTTATGCACCAAATCATTCAATTCAATCGATTTACACATATTTAGGGCATTTTACAAATTAGCCCTCATATTTTCACATTTTAATACTTTAGTCCCTAATTCATAAAATCACAAAATACACATAATTTCCTTATACACATACTTAGCCGAATATTCATGTAGTTCATATAAGCCCACATATTTCATTTATTTTACATTTTAGTCCCTCCAAATATAATTTTCACAATTTAGCCCAAATTACTCAAATTCATCAAAAATTCAAATACAAAACATATTAATTTAACATATGACTTTCATTTTTCATCAATTAACATCACAAAGCTCACAAAATCAACAATGACATAACTCAAAATCATCATTGTAGAAAGCCCAATTTGCCCGGGGCCTATAAGCAACCTAAAACAAAACCAACCTAAACTATATTTTTCTCTTATTTTTCTCTCAACCTTCGGCTATATGGATGATTATAACACCAAATTTACCATATTAGCCTTACTGTCCAACTATGTCCACGGATTAATTCAATGGTATAATTGCATCATAAGGACCCCACATATATAAAGACAAATCAATTCGACACTTTAACAAATATTACACATCTTTTGCATTTTCTGCGATTAGGTCCTTTTATCCAATTAAACACATAATCGATAAAATTTTCGTACGAAACTTTCACACATATCAAATATCATGCTGTAAACACGAAAAATGATATTAAAATATTTTTCTGACTCAGATTTGTGGTCTCGAATCCACTGTTCCTACTAGGGTTTAAATCGGGTTGTTACATAGCATAAGTGGGAATCGACTGAAAAATTGCCTTGATAAATACCTATTTACCCCCATACAATAGAACCTGCTTGAACCAACTCTAAATACAAGTAGAGATCTTTTCAAGGACTGGAAAGCTGATGTTTTATTCCTACCCACCAACAAGGGAAGCCTTAAATTCACCTCCGAGAAATCAAGCACATGCATCACCAATGAATTGGCTATTATTCCCCTATCCTTTAGTCTAGTATTCAGGGTAAAATAGACCGTAGACTTTTCTACATTAACCTTTTAGCCTCAAGCATTCTCAAATAGTAACGAGATTTCCATTAAAGCATCCACCTCTTCC
Organism: Gossypium hirsutum; assembly: GCF_007990345.1. Taxonomy (NCBI): domain Eukaryota; kingdom Viridiplantae; phylum Streptophyta; class Magnoliopsida; order Malvales; family Malvaceae; genus Gossypium; species Gossypium hirsutum. The sequence continues at coordinate 26,860,976 of NC_053424.1, forward strand.
ATTCTAGTTTAAACAAAGAGTAAACAATTGTCCATGAAAAATAGATGATTAACCTAAGGGCTATTCTGACTAACTCAAATACCCCTAATTCATTTTTCACTTTGGGCCTTAATCAAAATTGTAGAAAAGGCCTCCATGCAAAGAAAAAATAAATAGGTAGACAAGGAAACCCTTATTGCAAGCCTCACTTAAGATAAAAGGTCTTTAAAATCAAATCGATATATTTAACCACATAAGAGATAAAAGTCACACACACATAATAAGTTCAATCCACCTTTGATAAAAGCCCATTTGATATATAACCTATGCCAGGAAGTTCCATTCCACACGGTTATAATCCTAGCTCATATCCAATTTAACCGCAAAACCCTTATTAGGGTCATTTGTAGAGCACTGAAGATAATGCATCAACTCTTGAGCACTAAAACATTATCATGTATCATATGACTCGGCACAAATACACTCTAATTTTGGCTAATGCAATGAGGAAGGACCACTTTTAATTGGCTAGAAAGCACATTAGAAACAATCTTATAGATAACCCTACAAAGACTAATCGGTCAAAAGTGTGACATATTTACAGGATCTTTCCTTTTCGGGATCAAAATAATAATTGTATTATTCAATAAACCCATCCCAACCAAACCATTCAACAAGCCCAGGAAAAGATCAACCACATAACAACTAATAAGATCCTAAAAAAATTTGAAAGAATAAACCTAGAAAACCATTAATACCTAGAGCCTTAGAAGAATCCATATACTTACCTTAGTTGTAAAGGGAGTACATAGCACATCATTCATGGACTACGTAATAGAAGGCTTAATTGCCATGAGCATCTTCAAGCTCTCCCCTGGCCAAGATGACCGAAAAAGATTGACAAATTAGTCTAGTGCTACTCGTTTAACCCCCTCTGTCCCTTCAACCCGAATCCTATCATTAGCCACAAGGTAAGTAATCAAATTCTTCCACCTTTACCTTGATTCTCTCACATGGAAAATTTCTCTTATTAAATTAAAACATTGATTACTATCCCACTCCTCTATCAACTCCTTACAAGCCGATTCACTAGCCCAACATGCCTCATATCTAAACCGTACCCTCAGATCACCTCCACCTGTCCACTAGCCGAATCTAAATACGAAACTCTTTTATTTAGTAGTTATCTCTTATCAATTAATTAATTAAGAGATAAGGTAATCATTTAAGGTTATCCCTTAATTATTTTAACTTAATTAGTGATAATATAAAATTTTTATTATTTATATCTTAATTAAATAGGGAAAAATAATTATGACACAAATATAATGTTATCATTTTCACCATGTGGTTTATTCTTTACCTATGATAACTTCAGCTTGACACATGGTGCTTTGTAATTAGTTTGAAAATTCCTCATTTATATAAATATATATTTAATATTAAATACAATCAATACATCCCATCAGAAATAAACTAGTTTTTTTAACCATCTCTTAAACTTTAATGAAAAAATATATATTTAAATAATATAATCAATGATAACACTTTTATGTAATTTGAATATTTTATAAGATTTTTAAAATTTTAATAATTTTTTAATTCTATAATTATTTTTTTATATTTTTGAATTTTTTATTTATAATGTTTTTTTTTAATTTTTAGAATTAGGATAAAATGTATAAATATTGAGGTTAAATTTGTTGTATGTTTAAAATTGGAACTAAATTAACAAAATATATAAACATTGAGAGCTAAAGTTATTATTATACCAACATTCCATTTGGTAAACAAAGATATTTTAACTATAAATTATAATTGATTTAATAAGAGTGACTAAAAAAATGGATGATCAAAACATAAATGCCTAAAACTTGAGTGACTATTAGGATAATTTATAAATAAAAAAGATATTTTTTCCTAAAAAGGTAAGTTATTTTCAATTAATGGAAAATATTTCCAAATAATTTTATTTATTTATTTTAATATTATATTATCTTATAAAACTTTAGAATTTTTATTTAGAATAAAGTGAAATATTTAAGAATTAACGATAAAAATAGCATATATATATATATATTAAAATCTAAAAACAATCTAATTAAATTTGAAGTAATACTAAAATTTCAATATTTATTTTTTCAACTTAATTTATCAAACAACAGTGTTAGAATCAGAGGTTAGAGCGGTCCTATTTAAGGTAAATGGAATTGTATTGAAACTTATTTATACAAACCAAAAAGGAATAATGAATGTAAGAAGAAAACGAATAATTTTCTCAAAATAAATAAACTGCATGGATTTTACGTGTCACAAAATAAACCATTCACAATCGTTGTTTTTTGCTTAACTTTCGCGTCTGAATCTTTTAAGAAATCATTAACAATGGATCCCTTCCATTTTCTGTCTGTTTGTTTCTGGTTAATCCGGGTAACTTCATTTCCTTCTTCTTCTTCTTCTTTTATGAAATGAAATTTGTCAATTAGTTTTCTGTTAATCTATGATTCAATCAAATAATTAAGCGGCAAACCGTTCGTTTATATTTTTTTATCTGGAAATGAAGTTCTTAGAATTTTGAAATTGCATGGGATTCGAGTTGAATGAATTTATTTTAACGTTTACTGAGATCACAAGCTTAGTTTCTTCATTTAATCTCATCTTTTTGTTTTTGCTTTGTTTTATTGCAGAAACAAGCGACATTGAAATCGATTTGGCTTACCTGAGCTTCCTTTCCCGTAAGCTTTCATTTACATTTTTTTTAGAATTTAATTTAATTTGATTTTCTTTTATTTTACTTTGTACAACCTTTTGCAATTAAATGCAGGATTAACAGATTTTCTAGATGATAATTTGTGTCCTTATCTCAAAATATAGTTATGATTATTGATTCTTCTGAAAAAGAAGTGAACTTCCAAAATATTAGGGGGAAAGAAAAAGTTAAATTTTGATTAAATTATGGTAATGTTATGCTAAAATTGTTTATCTACTAGTCGGAAAACAATGGGATTGAGAAATAGAGATGCTTCTATTTATGAATTTGGATTGGATTTATGCAGTTTGAATTTCATTCAAGGTAAAGAAGTCTGTCTATGTGCTCTTAGCAGATGAATGATCATAGAAACATTTGTTTTCTGATTAAAATTGCTTTATTTTTTATAGAGCATGTAATTTGCAGGGCTGAGATATGGTCGTAGGGGATAGAATTCTACTTTCCATGTAATTGAAGTCTGGATGAAGTTAGCCCTAAAAAGGAGCTCTTGCATGAAATTAAATTTAGTGGGGGTGTTAAAGAGCTACCCCCATATTTTTATTTGAAATTGTCGATTCATTCTGATATGATTAATTATTGATGATGTGTTTGCTAAACATATGGTTCAAGTTTTCATATTAGCTTCTTCTCTTTTTTTTTTCTCAAGAATTGGATGGATTAGGAAGTGATTTGTTGTGATTTTTTTTTCTTTTTTTACCTGCCTCTTACATGGTTTCCATTTTCTTGGTTACAGACACCTTGCCAGATCCCTTCCCATTTTTCTCATAAGCGGAATGTACAAGCAGAAGAGATATATTGTTTAGATTCTTCCTTATCCTCTTTAAAGTCATTTGTCAGTAATGGAAAGTTCTAAGCCTGATCCAAATGCAGCACAAGTAGAGCCTATAATAGATAATGCAGCTTTAGCTTCATCAGTTGTTATTGATCAAACTGAGATAGATCTACAGAGTAGAATGATGGAAGGTTCTAGGTCTGGAAGAATATATGAGAGTTCAGATGAAAATCTATCTAAAAATACTGGTGTTGAAGATTCTGAAAATGACCATATAGCACCAGCCAGTGAGCTTTCTTCACCCCCTATAGATGTCACCACGGTTGCTATTGAAGGTACACATGGTGTTTCTGATGGTCAGAAACTTCAACAAGCTGTTGTCGATGGTGACAATGACATGATTTTGCCTTCTGCTTCCTCCAATAATTCTGCTGATGGATCCATAAAAGATACTTTGGATGGGCAACAGAGTCAAGGTAATGGTTCTCTTGGAAGTTTTCCCAAGGTCAATGACTCTGAGGTAGAAGATGCTAAAAAGGGCGATCATCTAGTCCAAGTCCGTAATCTTGTTTTGCCTCGTAAACGGATTATCACTTCTAGTTTTGAATCCCCAAAATCTGGTACTTCAACACTGACAAAAGAAGGTGATTTAAATAAAGTTCATATTGATACAGCTGCAACTTTTGAATCTGTTAAAGAAGCAGGTTCCAAGTTTGGAGGAATTGTTAGATGGAAATCCAATAGAACACAAACTGTTGAGGTATATTAATTAGACATATTTATAGTGGTATTTATGTTAAAAGAAATTCTATGTTGTTGCAATATGTTTTTGTCTTGTTCATGTCTGCTAAATGTAATTTTTTTTGGCTGGGCAATAGAGAAGCAAGCTTGCAGTCCAGGACCTTGAGAAACTACAGGAGGATATGGTTGTGTATAAGAATCGGTTAGTGGATGCTGAAGAGGCAAAAATGCAAGTATTACAAGAGCTGGACAGCACAAATAGACAAATAAATGAACTAAAGCTAAGCCTGGAGAAAGCACAAAATGAAGAGAATCAGGCAAGACAAGACTCTGTACTCGCTATGCTCAGAGCGGAGGAGATGGAACAAGGGATTGGTGATGAGGCTAGTGTTGCAGCAAAGCAACAGCTTGAGGTTGCTAAAGCTAGGCATGCTGCTGCTGTTGTGGAGCTGGAATCTGTTAACGAAGAGTTGGAAACATTAAGAAAGGGATATGCTTCTATGGTGACTGAGCGAGATATAGCCATTAAGGAAGCTGAAGAGGCCAAATCTTCTTCAAAAGAGGTTGAGAGGACAGTGGAAGGAATGACTATAGATATGATGGCCACAAAGGAGTCTTTAGAGTCTGCACAGGCTACCCATGTGGGGGCTGAAGAGAAAGGAATTGTAGCGGCCATGGCCAGAGACCAAGATACTCACTATTGGGAGAAGGAACTAAAACAGGCTGAAGAGGAGCTCCAGAGACTCAATCAGCAAATCCAATCAGAAAAAGACATGAAACCAAAGCTAGACATTGCTTCAGCACTGCTACTTGATTTGAAAGCTGAATTAGCTGCTTATATGGAATCTAAGTCCAAGTTGGAAAATAATGGATACCTCAGCGATGCGTCACAGACACCAGAGAATAGAACTCACACTGATATACCAGCTGCGGTTGCTTCAGCAAAGAAGGAACTTGAAGAGGTGAAGCTCAAAATAGAAAAAGCAACTACAGAAGTGGATTCTTTGAAGGTGATTGCTGTTTCATTGGAATCAGAGCTTGAAAAGGAAAAGTCTGCTCTTGCCTCCATGAAGCAAAGAGAAAGCATGAAAGAAAAAGAGGCCAGAGATAAAATGGTGGAGCTAACCAAACTACTGCAGCAGGCAGCACAAGAGGCTGATGAGGCCAAGTCGGTTGTTGAAATGGCTAATCAAGAGCTAAGCAAATTAAAGGAAGAGGCTGAGCAAGCAAAGGCTGGAGCAGGTACCTTGGAGAGTAGATTACTTGCAGTTGAAAAGGAGATAGCGGCAGTTAAGGCTTCAAAGGAGTCAGCTTTAGTTGCTATCGAAACATTGCAAGACATCAATAATGTGGATTCATCAGATAGTGTAGTTCTTTCCTTAGAAGAGTACTATGACCTTAGAAAACGTGCATATGAGGTAGAGGAACAGGCCAGCATGATCGCGGCAGCTACCGTTTCTCAAATCGAGGAAGCTAAGCAATCCCAGTCAAGAAGCTTGGTAAAGCTGGAAGAAGTAAATCGAGAGATGGCTGAAAGAAAGAAAGCACTAGAAATAGCTTTGGAGAAGGCTGAGAAGGCCAAGGAAGGGAAGTTAGGTGTAGAACAGGAATTGAGACAATGGAGGGCTAAACATGAGAAGCGCCGAAAGGCTTCTGGATCAAGTCATGGAGGAAACCCTCCAAGGTCAAGTTTTGAGGGAAAGAGACAAAGTAATAAGGTTGAACCTGTAACCATGTCTCCTTCCAGCACTCTGGATACCTCCAAGGCAATCTATGGGCATAACAAAGAATCTGAATCATCCCCAGAGACAGTGGTTGTAAAGAAAAAGAAAAAGTCACTCTTCCCCAAGATTTTCATGTTCTTCTCCAGAAAAAAGGCAAGCTTTTCAAAAACCAAGTCCAAAACCTAGTAAACTTCTTGGGTATTGTGATTTCACCTCTCTTCTTTTTCTTTTCTTGGTTGTTAAGGTGGCCATTAATGTTCATCAAAGGGTTTACTCTCAGTGTAAATTCTATTGATTCGTTGATGTATGATAAAGTTGAGGATATATTCTTGCTTACTGAGAAGGGTTGTATGGCTGGAGAATCTTAAGAATAAAGGTGGTTCTATTCTCTATTGGCTTTGATATAAACTGAAGTTCATTATGAATGAAAAACAACTTTGTCTTCTTTGCCTTATTCATAATCATGTTAATTTTAAGAAGTTAATAACCCATACATAGGGTAATTTGTGTATATGTATTGCTCGTTTATTTTTTCTGTTAACTATGTAAACATAAACCTGAAATAAATGATCCATCGTGTTAAAATTGTTATATTATATTCATTAATCTATTTTCGTGTTTATTACATATGTCATGTTTAAAAGTAATTGGTTTACAAGTTTTAACTCGATTGGTATTGATATTGTTGTTAGTATTCCATTTTTGTGAAAGCCCTGTTTGGATGCCATTGTTTACCAGCTTTAGGCCTTGAAATCATAAATCTTCTATTGCTTACAGCAGTTGAACAAAGAATAAATGGTAATAAAAATGGGGAAGTAGGAGTAATTTACATTTGCATCAAAGTATAAGCCAATGGCAAAAGTGAAGAAGACAGACCCGCATTTGGTTTTGAGGTTCAAGAAGTAGAGTTAGCAAGGGTTTGAATGATGGTCTTTTGCCATGGATTTGAAAGGTGCTCTACAAGGTTATCAATTGGACCTGCATGTGTCACATAAGCTTGCACAAAGATGCCTAGCATGGCTATCATCGCCAGTCTTCCTGCATTGGACACCTGGTTTCAGAACAAAATGAAAACACACACACACACACAATAATGATGGAGGAAATAGGCAAAGCAGACCATTTTTTATCTCTTTCAGCTTCCATTCATGAGCATTTTTAATATCTTTGGCCAGACCAAGTGGATTTAGCAGTGGACCTCCAGGGTAGCTGTTCACCATGAAAACAAAAAAGTCTCTTTAAGTTTGATTTCCATTTTTAGAGATTCAAGCAGCTAATGGGATATGATTGTCTAAGGATCCTCAAAAACATACCCAGGTTCTAAACCCTCCAGTGCAGCTTCCAATCCAAAGAAAGATCCTTCTTTGGCTTGAGAACCTGGATTAATGAAATCCATGTATCTTTTAGTTTCAGCAAACCTGTCCTCATCAACATCAAACCAAGCAATTAGTCTATATACAAAATGCATATTTTTTTACTAACTAGATAAGAAAATTGTGGCGTATATAGTATCTACCCCATTAAAAGAAACTGAACAACAATCAAAGTTCTTGTGCTGGCAAATTCAAATTTCACTGCACCAGCTTCATACCAAACTGGTAAATTGCTGATCCCTGTAACGCGTAGTAACTGCAAAATATAAAGTGAATAAGTTCCACCAAGCCCCAATAACAGTAATCCATGGAAGAATCACTTACATCAGTGAATAGAATTCCAGCAACTCCAGCCATGGCAAAGCGAGCATGGACCAACTCTGCCTGAACATACCATTTCAAGCTCTTGGGATCTTCTCCTAGGCCAAGAGGGTCAAACCCATAATCACCAGCCAAACTGGATTTACGAAACAACAAAAAGAAGGTCAAAAACTGAAACCAGTGTAAATTCTATTATTGTGTAGGGAACTTCATATGGAACACTTGCTCACGTTCCATCCAAATATGGCGGAGGGTCAAGTCCAGGGAGCCATGTTGGTCGCTGCTGAGCTTGAACTGCAACTTGTGCATAACGCTGAGGGGCAAAAGTAGACCAAAATGTGGTTGCTGAGCCCAACGAGGGTTTGTATATTTTGTTGTGAAATGTGGGTGAAGAAGAATAAGAACAAGGTTGAACAAGGAAGCCTCTTCCAACCGCAACCGCCATTGTTGTGTTGATTGTTTCCTTATTTTCCTCTTCTTTCTTCTTTTGTATTTCTTTTTATGTTTGCTTATCAGTAAATCTTATTGGAGGCATTTATGGCGTCCACGTCATCATTAAAAAATTATTACAGTTAAATATATAGAAAATGGCACCATATGTGGAAAACATGATAACACAGACCCACTCGCCCCTTCCTAGCCATTGGGTTTGGATATATGGATTATTGGACCTATTGAAAGATATCAACCAGCATAGCCATTCACTTTTGAACCCATAACTGCTACCTTTACAACTAAATAAAACTATAGTAACAACAATTAACTAGCAAAAGGGAGATCATTACAGTAGTAGTGTTGTCAGATACACATGCAAGCCAGCTTAATCTAACAAGGAAAATAACAATTGAGAAAAGAAAAATACAGTTGAGAAGCTCTACAAATGCAGCAGCGACTTCTTTGGTAAAATTCGGAAAATTACAAATTAGGGAAGAGTGGTAGTGGAACAAATAACTGCCTGCTTGAAATGCTGAACGAACGGACTTTTAGAGGGGTGGCAACAACTAGTGGGGTTTCATGAGAGTCAGTGACTGCAAACTTATCATGCACGAAACGATTGTCAACAATGTAGTCATCCGTAAGGACTCTAACAGCTCTTCAAACCCTCGTGAATATGGTAGCATGTGTGAGATCCGTTTTTCACCTGTTGGAAGTCCCATATTACACTAAACTTGCCTACCGTTCCGACTAGATGGTGCTCTTGCTTCCTGTTCTTGGTGACCTGTGTCATGCAGCAACACAAATGATTAGAAGTTTTCATTTGTGAAACGAAGAAAATGTTGGAAAGAACAACAACCTGAGACCTAAAAGGGGAGAGGAACTGTTGCAAGCACTATGTACGCTATCTATTAAGTGACAATGGAGTCTTTCCGTACTCTATAGTCCTTTCCACCCTCCTCAATCCTCATGCCATTCATCATCCTTTAGTAGTGGCACTCGATGAAACTTGAACTGAAAAAACTTGATTAAAGAACTTTTAAGGATAGAGATGGCATAAAAGGCATGTTGATTGTATGTTGCAGAGGTAATTAGATTTCCAGGGAATAAAGTGGCCTAGCCGCTTTAATATTGATATTTAACCAAGTTGGACAAAGGAATGCAACAAAATGAGAAGTGTGTAGACCTCAAAACCAAGTTCACAAATCAAGCGTGAGGAGAATCTTCAAAATCATGTTAATGATTCAGCATATTAGACAACTGAGGCAACAAATCCAAATATCATGTTTCCACCAGGGGACAATGAAATTGATGCAACATGTGCAATTGGAACACGCAAACTGGATCAGTTTTTAGATCCTTAACCTCGGAGTTCACATAAAATAACATACTGGATCAATGCTGCAAGTAACATATCAAAAAATAATGCAATCCGAAGGAACCAAAATTCAAAAGGATATCAAACAACTCCAGCTAGCTATTCAAAATTTAAAAAAACAAAAAAGACACTGTTAATATTCTGCCAAATAAGCACTTCCTTCAAGATTAGATGGCCAATTAGTAATACCTACATCATGTATATTAAATGCAGCTCAGCAGCTAAAAGCACAAGCAATAGGAAGTTAAAACCTGAATAAGAGTATATGCATGCTTACCCATGAAAGCTGAGCATTTTTGAACTTGTAATTGGCCCCTGCTAAATGTGAATCCAGGGGAGTTAGCTTCAACAAACGTGGAGCTCTATCCTGTTCCCCAAACACCCACTAAAACCTGTCTTTGTCTTTCCATCCTTGTTGCCAAAAAGGGTGCAAATAAGGATCAAATAGGTACCAGTTGATCCTAATACTTCCCATCAAACGTAACACAAACATGAGTCCTGGGAAACCCAAGGCCAGGAAAAGTTGTTCTTGCCTGTCTCATAGAATTGGTTGAATAAAACTGAATCTTCCCATTGAGAGATCCAACAACAGTAGAGCATTCCGAGGGCTTGCAAAGCATTGGAAGTTAGTCCCTCTTGGATGCTGATGATGCACTTATACCCAATAACTAGTAGCAAGATTCTGAACCATCCCATTTTGGTCTAGTGTATCCACCAGCAAATCCTATTGTCATAAAAATGCGGTTTCTGACGGGTTCCAATTGTGATCCCTTGCTATCATTTCTGATATACCTCATTGAAATATCAGCCCCATCTTTCCCGAACTTCCATTCAGTAACAATCTTTCTGGTCTCAATATCCAGCTGATAAAGCCCTGTTGTGCGAGGCTTCCGAATCCCCGATCTTAGAACTCATTAGAAGCACATTCATCTCAGCTTTCATAAGAAGCACCTTTTTTGACATCAAATGCACCAAATACAAAGAACTCTTTGGATTCCCATGATCGTAACTTACATAAACACCTTTGCCATGAATCCCATTTGCAAAATTCTTAACTTGGACACCAGAATCACCAACCAAGAAACTATGATCCAATACCCCCAAAGCCAAGCTTTGTATCCCTTCATATGCCACCTCCTCAGACTCCTCGAAGATCCTGATTTGCCGTCACTGGGTCGTAGATTGGGAAACTCTCAAGGAAGCATCCTCAGCATCTTCCCAGATAGAATCATCAGCTGCTTCAGGCATTTCCCAACCAGTAAAATTTGCCCCATAAACTTTAACCATGTTAGCATCATCAGACTCAAACCCATGTGTATTCTCAAACAAACAATCATTAAACTTTCTAACAAAGATTCTATAAACTTCATCACTAAAAAACTTCATTACCCAAACTCCCTTTGCTACGAAATCGACCAAGGTTCATCTCTAAAAGTTTTCGACTGCATTTCCACTTTAATTTTGTTACCAACCTTCAAAACGCACCAAGATTCCTTGTTTTCCTCCTCGTTACTCTCTTCTTCTCCATCCAGACCAATGATTTTCAAGAAGGGTAAGATGTGAGCTTCTCGAAAGTGATCCATTTGGCTTTAGGGGTGTTACTGCCAATGTGAAGGTAGAGATTTAAGCTTTTTTGGGTTATTCAATGGGCAATTTAACAGATTACAGGTTATTTTATCATTCCTGGTCCAAGCTAGTTCTAAGGTTCTTCTTGCAAGACATTGGCGGCAACATTATTAAGTCAGCTCGATTAGGCTAGTTCCTGAACAGCCATCCCCTCCAGTGTCCTTCATAATTTGCCTCACTCTTGCTACATCATCCCACATCCCTTTTGAAGCATAAAGATTTGACATCAAGACATAAAGGCCACCATTTCTGTGGTCCAAAAAATACAATTTCTTGGCTAAATATTCCCCAAGTTTGACCTCTTGGTGGATGCAACAACCATTGAGCAAAGCTCCCCACACTGCAGAATCTGGCCTGGATTCCATATTCCTGATGAATAACAATGCTTCCCCAAAGTAGCCACAACGGCTAAGCAGTGCAACCATGCTTGCACAGTGTTGAAGGCTTGGTGATATGCCAAATTCTTCTACCATCATCTGGAAGTATCTTCTTCCTTAATCAACGTTACCACCGTGGATGCAAGCAGCTAAAACACCCAAGAATGTGATTTTATCAGGCTTTAACCCTCTTTTTTGCAATTCAGTGTAGTGATTAAATGCTTTATTTTCGAATCCGCCTATACCATAACCTGTAATCATTGTATTCCATGTTGCCAAACATGGTTCTTTGATGCTCTTGAAGATTTGTTCAGCTAGCTCAATGGTTCCACACTTGACATACATGTGTATAAGAGCAGTACCAATAAAATCTTCCATTTCTAGATTATTCCTAAGGATAAAACCATGAAGCTTTTTACCAAACTGTAAATAACCCAATTGTGAACACCCAGATAGCATAGTAGCAATGGTGATGGCATCTGGTACATGTCCATACATCCTCATTTGACAAAATAACTCCTTGGCATCGCCAGTTCTTCCAGCCTGCACACAACTAGATATTATCGAGTTCCAACTGATTAATGGTTTTTCCTGCATCTCAGAGAACAAAGAGAATACAGCTTCTATATCATTGAACCTTGAATACATGCTTATTAGCCCATTTGCAACCAAACAATGTATGAAAAGACCAGTCTTTATTCCATAACCATGAAAAGCAAGTCCAATAGCAATGTTAGCAGGATTTTTAACCCCATGGAGAATGCTAACCATTGCAACTTCATCCAATTCCATATCGAGCATCTGACTCCGAGTAAAGCATGGTATTACCTTATCCATGTTCCCTTTCTCAGCATAGCTTGAGACAAGAGCAGTCAAGGAAACCAAATTTTCTTGAGACAATGACTTATGAAGCAATTCAGCAGATTCACTATCTCCACATTTCGCATATACACAAACTAAAGAAGCAATCACAGAAGCATTGTTTACAAAACCGACTTTAATAGCCAAACAATGAAGTGTTTCAGGGTCTGCATTAGCAGATAGAAGGCTCATAAGTGTTACAGAATTAGCTTCCAAAGCTTGCGCTCTCATTTTATTGAATAAAACCATCGCTTCATCAAACAAACCGTTTTGTCCATAAGCACCAATCATGGTATTCCAGGAAACTACACTTTTTTCTACCATTTCTTCAAACAAAATTTCTGCCCCTTCCAATTCCCCACATCTTGCATACATCGAAGTAAGCGCATTTTTCACCTTAGAGTCCTTATCTAACCCAGCTTTAACTCCAAATCCATGAATAGATTTCCCTTGAAACGCTAACTCAAGCGTCCCGCAAGAAGGAACCAAACCAACCAACGTCGTAGCTTCAGGCCTGAACCCCTCTCTGACCATTTCAATGAAAAGATTAAAAGCAAAAATATCATAACAATTTTTTGAATACCCGGAAATCAGGGCATTCCAAGCAACCACATCTCTGTCAGGCATTTCTTCAAACAAAAAGCGAGCATTTTCAATGCAACCCAATTTTACATACAAGTTAAGAAGACCAGTTTTAACGTACACAAGTTGAATAATGCCGGATTTAAATAAATGGGTATGTATTTGATTGGCTTCTATCTTAGATTTAAGTGAATTTGAAGCAAAGGAAGATGAAGCTGAGGCCTTGATGAGAAGAGAGAAAGTGAGATCAGATGGCTTTAAATTGGATTGTAGTAACTGACGAAAAATAAGTAAAGAAGATTTCAATGTTTTAGTTTGAAGCTGTGATTTTAGTAATGAATGGAAGAAACAGAGACCAAATGAATTACCCAAGCTCATACTTGGGACTTTTGCCGTTATCCTTGAAGTTTACTTTTGTTGTTGATGAAAGAAGGTGCATAACAAGACTTGTAAGGATCATTTCACTCCATATCAGGAGAAATTCTTTTTCTTTATTAACCGAGAAGATGTAACGAGGTAGGAGGTAGGGTGGCTAAAATTCGATTTAACTTTCAAATAATTTAAAAAAATTCGAATTTTAAATTAAATAAATTAAATTATTCAAGTTAATTTGAAATATTCTTTTAAATTTTGATTTTGAAATGTGTTTAATTTTTAAATTTGAATAAATAAAATATTAAATTATAATATTTTATATTTTTACCAAACTTTTTTACTCTTCTAAAGTTCAAAAATTTTTATTTTTCTCTTAAATTTTTACTTATCACTCTTTATTTATAAATATAAAATTATCAAAAAAAAATCCTAAACTTAACTAGTAATAATTTTATTTATATCTACTATTTATATTATTAAATTAATTTCACATTTTGTATTATTTAATCATATTAAATCTTTAAAAATCTCTTTTAAAATTGAATTATTGATAATATCATAAAATATTTATGTTAAAAAATTTCATATTCACATCTTATTTTTAAGATAACTTTTATTAAAAAAATCAGAAGCTAACCTGTATATAAAATATTAGTAAATAAATTATGAGGAGATGAAAATTAATAACAAATTTAATTACGGTGGGCGACAGTAGTGATAAGGATCCAAGATCATTTTTTTAATTTAACTTGAACAAATATATTTGATTCGATCCGAATTTTATCTCACTCGACTCGATTCAAAAAAATTTCAAATCGAATTAGAATGATAAAATAAGATTCGTTAACTTGATTAACTTGAAATTTTTTAATTCGATTTGATTCGATCGAACGTTCAGCCCTAGTAGGAATTCATATGTGATGAGATATTTTTAAATTTGAGATAAAATTTTTAATCAAATGATTCATTTGTTTTTTTTATCTAAAATACATGAATGAATTAATTTATTTTTTAAATAAAAAAGATTTTGAAATTTTGAACTGTTGTTTGATATAACATTGGGCCTTTCAATGTTTGAAGAAATCATTTGAAGCAATAGAGGAAAAAAGCGGTGATGATTCAAACATTATTAGATTGTCCTTTATATAGAAAACCAGAATTTTGGTTAAAGATACAACAATGACCAGTGTTTGGAACATAATCCAAATGTCACTTTTTTGTTTAAATTATCATTTCAATTTGTCACTTCTTCTCCCATACAGCATAGTTATTCCCTGAGGTAGCAAGCTGGTAGTTGGGAGGAACAAGGTTTGCCAGATCCATCTTTGGCCCAATCTTCATTATGATTTTATCATCAATAGATGCCATATAAAGTTCAGATTCTGAAGCCAGAATAGTAACTGTGCTTGTGCTTTGAATCCCATTCCTATTCCTTATTTCCACCAGTTTGCTGATCTCATCCTTCAACCCCAAGTCGAAGAAATGATCATAAAACTGCAGAGCAAGAAACTCAAGTTTTCATTTCATTAAGAAAGTGATGATAAGAATAAGAAGAAAATGCAGAGTAAAACTTACTATGGAGGGGATGCCAGGATGGGTTAGAATATAAGCATATCCTTGCATTATCTTATCAGATGGGAATGGCCATATGTTTTGTGTGGATCCAGTGTCATGATTATCTATAAAAGTCACAGCATTTTGAGGTAAAAGTCCAATCATTCCTGGAGGTTTCCCATTGGAGTCCTTTAATCGCCATAACTTCCCTTGCACTGCATCATTTAGAACCCCTTTGGTAGTGAAATCGAAGGCTGTCACTGCGCCTCCGGCGGCTTCGACCCAATCTTTTAGCGCAGCACGATGTAATTCTTCTTGTCCATCAATAAAGTCTTCCCATTTCTCCCCCACAGCAAAGTCGGGTGAAGTTCGGTCCATATAGATTTTGGTTATGGTTGGGGCATACCCTCTTACGAAATCGAAACGCCATCCATCGAATCCGATTTCAGTCTTTAACCAATTCAACCAATCTGATAATTCGTTTTGTACCCTTGGGTTGAGATGATCAATGTCTGGGGCAGGATCATAGGGTAGTCCGGTGTCGGGATTCCCAGTGCCGTCAGAATAGGCGGTATCATCCTTGCAAATGAAGGATGGTCCCCAATCTAGACGATCATCCGAAGTTCCACCCTCGAAGAGGCAATATATACCCCTGTTATCTTGCCTCTCGGCTGTTCTATGATTTATGACGATGTCAGCTACACATTTGACTCCCTTTTGATGGAAAGCATCGATTAATGACTTCAATTCAGCCTGAGATCCATACTTTGATGCATCAAGATCATATAGCCTTCCTGGCAAGTATCCTGAACATAAAAATTCATTATTGGTATCATTCACATTAGTTAACCTATACATATGTGATGAATGAAGAAATTCAATCGGAGAGTACCCTGGGGAGCGGCTGACTGGGAGGGAGGTGGGAGCCAAACATGAGTAACACCGGCGTTAGCAATATCGGAAACAGAACTCTGGAGAAAGTTATACCATCCACCAGCGTTGTTGGATGATTCCCAGTTGAAACCCTGAAAGAAAAAAACAGAAAAGCATCCAAATTCAAAGACCCAAAACATTCAATCATAAGTGCAGAAGATAAAGATAGACATTACCTGGAACAATAAGGTGGGGGTTGCGAAAGGGGAAAAGACAAAGATGAAGATAAATACGAAGCAAAGTGAAGTAAGCATTTTTGCCTCTAATTTTGTTTTGTTTTGCGTCTCTGGGAGCAGAGCAGCGAGCTAAGGGATTTAAACTGTCTCTTCAATGGTCTTCTTCAACTTAATGGAGTTGGAAAAGAATTGAACTACGTGTGAAGGGGAGAAGATGATGATCAATTGCTGAATTTTCACTCTGTTTTCTTGCGTAATGACCGGTTAGTGGACTTGGAAAAAACTAAAAGGTTAATGAATTTTTAAAAATAACACCCACTATACAAATAAAGGGTAAATTCCATTCAAAGTCATTACATTATTGATAAATTTACGTTTTGATTACTTAATTTTAAAAAGTTATAAAATGATCACTAAATTATTTAAAATTTTTCATTTAAGTCACTAGGTTGTTAAAGTCATTCTAGTCTAATCTTCTATTTTTGCACCACCTGCACCAATCCAAAGTTTTTCTCCTCCTCTTCTAGATTTTAGATTTTTTTTATGAAACAACTTTAAATGTTATGAATCTACGAATCAAAATCCAAGTAGCTTTCTTCTCTGATCTCCAACATTAATAATCAAATTGACTTGGATCTAAGGTATGTTTTTTTGCTCATCAATTGGTTCAGATCTAAAGTACCATTTGTCAAATTGTTACTTGAAGCTCTCTAGTCAAACTTAAAAAAAATTAATAGACTAGTGATTTAAAAAAAAAATTTGAATAGTTTAGTGAATTAAATAAAAACTTTCAAATAATTTAGTAATCATTTTGTAACTTTTTGAAGTTTAGTGACTAAAACATAAACTTACTAATAGTTTAATGACATTGGGTGTAGTTTACCCGAAAACAAATTAAGCAGTATTTAGAAAGTCACTTAACAATTAGATTTAGGTTTAATTGTTTGTAATTACAAATTAGATTTGGGTTTACTTGTTTGTAATTGAGAGATACAAAGTTTTTGGATATTAAGGTTTGAGGGACCAAATCGAATGAATGGATTCATAATTGATTATTGTTAATACGTGTATTTCATTGAGAAATTGATATTATTTTTAAAATTGTATTGTCAAATGTAGCTAAGGACAACGTTGAAACGCTAAAGGCAAAGGAAAAGGAAAAGGCGAATAGCTATTGCGATTTGTGCAACTCTAATTCAATTTCAATTATTTGATATGTTGTCTTGCTAGTTGGTATAACTGAATTTGAACTAAATGTCGAGGTAACTATATCTTTTCCTAAAAGCTTGAGATGATGAATTTAGTATTGTGTTGTTCAAATTATGTTATATGAGTTTGATTTTGATGATCAAGACTATTACATGCTTGATTTATAGATATCGAAATCTTGATATTTAAATGGTGATGATATGTGCTATGATAATAGTTATAATTGATATTGCCCCTTTAAACAATGTTAAACATGGTCCGGGTATAGTTGGCACGCCATGAGGTTATAGATATTAGTGATTTATTAGCTCCAATTCTTAGAGGGTCGTGAGCAGCCTCAATTCGCAGAAGGTCATGGGTGCTCCCAATTCCTAGAGGGTCGTTGACATATATTGACATATAGATTAAGTAGTCCCAATTCCCAGAGAGTTGTCAATTTACTTGTGTACAAATCTAAGTATCCATCTTAATTTCTACAGTCGATTAATAGGGGCCGAAATGAGTAAGTGACGAGAATGATGATAAATGACATGTTGAAAATTGAATACATTATGATATGAAATCATGAAAAGTTGAAATAAATATGAAATGAGTAGATTTGGGGAAAAGTATGATTATTGATTTTGTAATGAAAAAGAAAAGAGTAAAATAGTGAAACTTGTTGTTTTCTGTGCATATTTGATTTAGTTTTAATCTTATTGTATTGAATTTGAATTATATTAGCACCACTAAATGTATAATATTCAACGTATGATTATATTTATTTTCATACGTAGATCTTGGATGAGAATTATTGTAGATTAGAAGTCTTTGAGCATCTAACGTTACAACTCAGCTTGGAAATCAACTTGTTTCCTATGTTGTATGCATATATATGTTTTGGTTACATGATGTACCTAGATTATTTTGGGCTCGTTGCTTAAGTTAATATTTTGGCATATTTGGTACTTTACCTATATGATTTGTAAATGTGAGTTTCATCCTTTGATTAGTATATAGTTATGTTAGTTTATATGAGTTTGGTTATGTTAATTAGTTGGTTGGGCATTGATGATGTTTGATTGTTATGATTTGATGATGTTTGATTGTGTTTGCATATGCCAAATTGATGGTTTTGCATTGGTGTAAAGCATATATATGTTTAGGGTACAAATTGGTATGGTTTGGATACTTGAAAATGTGTATTTAGGGCCATTTTACCATTGAGTCTCGAGATAGTAATAACATGTCTTGAGACCATTAGAACAAAATTTACCTTTGTTCTTTTAAATGCTTTATGTCTCGAGACTTTTTATGCTAGTCTAGAGACAACCCCATCTAGGTCTTGGGATAAAGTGGCCTTTATCTCAAGACAAGGATACATTGAAGCTAAATTAATTTTGTGTTGTTCCAAATCTTGAGACAAGAGCTCATTCTCTCTAAACATCCAAACACCGAAACTAAAATAAAAAAATAGAGAGGTTTGTCTCGAGACATGAGGAACCTTGTCTCAAGATGTGATCTATATAGTCTCGAGACATATTAAGATCAAAGAAATCTTTTTCTAAATTAAAATGAGGCATATCTCAAGATAAGAAACTCCATATCTCTAGATTTAACATTGAATTTTAGCAATTGGGTTTGGATTACAATGTAAAATTTGAATTTTAAATAAATTTAGAGCAATTATATTCATATTATTGTTAAATTAAAATTTTTAATTTTGAATAAATTTATTATAATGTAAAAACTTAAATTACAGAAATTTAAAACTAGTAATATATATAGTTAAATGTATTTTCTAATAAGATAATGCATCCATCTATACTAGATCATGACACACCCATCATGTGAGTGAAAAAGGGGTCAAGTACAGAAATGATCACCAAACTATTGCCCACGTTCTATTTTGGTCACTGAACTTTTATTTTTTTTTTCTATTTTGGTTATTAAACTATTTAAAATCTTTTTTTTGTCACCAAATGTTAACTGTAGTTTGAAATTTGACGGAAGTATTGATGTGGGTTTTTTTATTAGTTTAATAACAAATTTAGCCTTTAATATTTACACATTCTATCAAATTGATCCTAAATATAAAAAATTCAATAAATTTAGTCCTTAATGTTTACAAAAATTGTCATTTTAGTTCAGTTTCTAACATATACAATAAATTTAGCCCTTAACATTTACAAAATGACAAATTTTGATTTTAAAATTTTTTCTATATGCTTAGTTTTTTAAAAAATATGTTAGATTATGTTAGGAAAAGTTAAATTCATTTTAACATGGATAAAATGCCAGTAGATTCGATTGAATCTGGAATAGTGATGGGTATCAGGAAATTTCTACTAATAGAACCATCTATGGTTTATTTGCTCTTATAGATTTTATTCTAAAAAAAAACTTGATTCTAATTTTAAAATTTTAAAATTTTTTCCCCTATCAACTTTAGGACTTTCTTAATGCAAAAATGGTTTTTTCAATTAGACTTTGTGTCACTTGTTCTTTATTTTGTTTCTTTGGTAAGTTTGAACTTAGACGTTACAATTTGAACTATAGGCTTGGGGCTATATTTTGTAGTTGTTCAGTATCATTGATTAACTTGTATTATGCTTTTTATCTTTTAGGCTTGGGAGCAACGGGATACTTGGAAACTTTTTTGAATCGTTATCTACATTGAAGGGTTTTACAACTACAACTACTCAACCTAGACAACCTTTTGAGAATTTTGATTTTGCTCAGGAAATAGGTTGTTGCTTGCAGTGCATGTAGAATCATAAACAAGATCTTGCTAAAATTTTAGCGGCCAAGGAACTTGAGCAACACTCCTCTGATTTTAAATTAGAATTAACTCGGTCAGCATTGCCATAGTGGTTGCAGAATGCTAAGTCCCTTTATAGTGCTATCAAAACTGTAGATCAAGCACAGGTAACAAGCTTATCAGTTTTTTTTTTGTGCACATGTGTTTTGTGTTGAATATTTGCAGTGGTAATTTTTTTTTATTTTTCCCATTTTATCGAAGCTTTGTTTTTATGTGTCATGTTATATATAGACTAAGGATCAATATATGATACAGATGCAAAAGTCTTAAGAGTTGTAGAATAAATGGAACAATACATGCTTGTGTTATGGGCTGCGAATCAAAGCATATGACCATTGCGCACAGGACGTCCCATGAAGGTTAACAAATTAAATGGGGTTCATTTGACCCGCTTGAACTGGCTCTACTTATGGACTATATTAAGAAGACCATTTTCTTGAAGCCTTGGTGCCTTAGTGAAACACTTTAGTAAACCAAAGTTACTAGGATAATTAATGTGAATCCTAATGGATAAATATGCATAAAGTTTAAACCCCTTAGTACTCTCATCTTGTAGATAATCACAAATCTTGATAGTTGATGTGACTCAATCTGTACTGTTGAATTTGGGAGAGCTCAACGTTGAATAGATGTTTTTCTTCTCATTTGTAATCACTCGATTGTAAACCTTCAAAGTAATAGAATATTTAAGAAATAATTTACTTGAACACTTAGTGTGTGCTATTTTTCTGTGGCTTTTTGTTTGTTTGTGACTTCTTTCTATTTTGAGTTTGTTTTTTCTTTCTTTCAGTGCCTTAGACAATTTCTATCAAGAATTTTCCTTTTTCGAGTGTTACGTTGGATTAGGCAAATTTGAACCCAAGAAATTACCTAAGGTCGCATGATTTTCCAGACTAAAGCTCTAGCCCCGTGATAGTTGGTATCAGACGCGTTTGAAGGTGCCAATTGAGATGACAAAAGGAGGAGATAAGTAAAATGTCACTGTGGAGAACCGTAGGAGGTCCAAGAGAAATAGCAAGTTGAACGGTATGCTATCGCCTTTTAAAAGACCTTTAATGCCTCTATGGATGATCAGGACGAGAAACTAATAGAGAAGAATGATGCTCTCAAAGCCATGGTAACAACTTTGAAGGAACAAATTGCGGAGCTCAAGAGACAACTCACTATTTGTAAAGTTGTTCTGGTAATAAGATGTTGGTTTTGGCTCCTAAATAACCTAGAATGGATGATCTCAATCCGAAAGAGTTTAAGGGGACGAGGTCCACAAGAGATGTGGACAATTTTCTCTAGGGGATGGAATAATACTTCCGTGCGATGGGCATCGAGGATGATGCCACTAAGGTAAACATTGTTGATATCTATTTTACTGATGTCGCTCTCTTGTGGTGGGGTCATAGGTCCACAATTGAGAAACAATGTGGGGTTGCAATTGAAACTTAAGAGGAGTTTCAAAAGGAGTTCAAGAAGTAATTTTACCCCAAATTTTGTTGAGAAAGAGGCTCAAACTAAGTTGCACCAGATTACACAACAAGGCATTATTTAGGAGTACGTTCAAAAGTTTAGTGAGATATAAGTTGCACCAGATTACACAACAAATCAGTTGAAATTATCAATGGATGAAAATTTTGAACAACTTATTTAAATTATTTTGATGTTTGAAATTATTTTAAAAAAATCTACGTTATTTGTTGAAAGCTTGAGGTCCCTTGAGGTTATATAAAATCCACAGTCCAAATAACACCTTACGAAAGTCCAGCATAAAAACTTGCACCAAAATTTATATAATCATTTTACAAACCAACTTAAAATTAACCACATTAAACTTATGAGATTTTGGGCTACGCTTTGCAGATCGAGGCTCCAACCTCAAACGACTACGATCTCTTTTCTTCCCACATTCCACACACCTACCTTAAACCATTTCTGTAGTTCTCTCTAAACTAGCCTCGAAGACTTTCTTTAACACTTCTCTCACAACTCGAGTCAATGTCTCAGTGCCAACCTCTGGGTCATCGCTACCTGAAGCTGTCAGAACCGCATTGACTTCCAACTTCTGAATAGACACACGTCTTGGAGAAGCCGATGACTCCTTAAGTGTCTCACTAGACTGACCTTTACGATCTTGCTTATCACCAGAATCTATATCAAACTTCAAATTAACCTCAAGAATCTACAATACCAAAATCGAACACAAAGATAATTGTCTAAACATTACCATTCTAATATTACAAAACTAATTTGACAAGTTCAGTGTTTTGCACAGACCAGCATCGGAGTCTCAGACATTTTATTTTCTTAAAAACTTTTCGAAACACTGTGGCACAATTTTTTTCAGAAAATTTTCTTAAACACGCGCGCTCACGGATACGTAAAAACACAGACTGAGTTTTTGTAAACCTTGCTCTGATATCAATAAATGTAACGCCCTAAAAACCGACCTAGAAGTTTAGACCAAATCCTGGAGATTACATTGGCCACCAAAAGTGGTGGAAACAAAAACTTTAATTCAAACCAAGAAAACCTTATTGTTCGTTATGTTTGAAACAATATTAAACCAGCGTCAAGTATTCAGAAATAAAATCCACAATTTTTAAAGTTCAGTCCAATTAACACCTTACGAAAGTCCAACATAAAAACTTGTACTATAGTTTATATAATCGTTTTACAAACCGGCTTAAAATTAACCATATAAAACTTATGAAATTTTACTTAAAATGAATCAAACCGTATCTTTCTGAGACCTTCGATATGCAGAGTCCAACTTCAGAACATAAAAAGTACCTGAAAGGAAAGACACTACAAAGATGAGCTACGCGAGCTCAATGTGAGTTTGAAACATGAAAAGACGGAAAAAGACGGAGTGACACAATAAATACATCAGACAAGCATGTGCATAAAAATATCACTTACAAAAGTCTCAATCGGTATGTCAAATACAATATCAAACCATAGAAATGACTTTCTAGTCATACGCAATAATCATATCATATTACATGACATTAACTAAATTGCCAATAACTAGAAGTTCATACAAATAGACAAAATGTTTTGACAAACAGACGTATATTCAGATGCGAACAGATGCACAAGTCAAAATCCCACCCCACCAACCAAACACCACTTTGTCCATCCAGCACACCACATAAGGGCTATGGTAGGTTCGTCCACCATGCACACCACTTAGAACTATAATAGGTTTATACACCCAACATACCACAACGTGGAACTAAGCCACTTGAGTAACTGTATATAGCTGAGTTGATATACATATAGGATAGTGCGGTAAACCGCTGTACAAAAGTATCGTAATTAAAGTTGCTAAGTCTGTCTTCCTTCTCTTCAGAACCAGATCCTAAAATTTTCATGCTATGCAACAATGTACACATTATGCCGACAATATACAGAAACATACATTAACATTTCCAGTTGAACAGATTCAGATTTGATTACACTTGTATTCTAATATTTAGTTACGACAACAATAATAAACTCATACTTATTCATCACATAAACGAGCAATAAAATTAAAGCCCATAAACACATATATATACACGAAACAACCTAAATTGAGTCCTAAACACACTTATCGAGGCTTGAACGAGGGTCGGATTACATAGAAACATAAAACAGATAGTTTACGACTCAAAATAAAAATTCTGCAAAATAGGGCAACATGGCCGTGTGCCCCAGTCATGTGGAAGTGCCTAGGCTGTATATGTTCTACACGCCCATGTGAAGGCTACACACGCCCATGTGGAGGGGACAATGCCCATGTGAGCAGCCTGTGTAACTCACTGTCCAAAAATGCTAAAAATTAAGAACAAAGGAGACACGGCCGTGTGGAGATCTTACACGCCCGTGTGGTATACATTCCCGTATGGTCAGGCCGTGTGACAGCAAAATTTTCCCAAAAACCCTAATTCCCAATTTCATACAGTCATGTGAGCCACCCATGTGGGGCACACGCCTGTGTGGCCACCCGTGTGGTCACGAAACCATACCAAAATAGCCTGAAATTCATGATTGATGTCGAAACGATCCCTAACCATTGGTAACCCAGAATTATGCCAAAACATATAGAATTTCATGCATCAAAAACAATATGATACTTCAAATAACAAGTCTCATAAACATACAAGACATTATCGAATTTCACCGCAATTTGATTTCAAAGTTAAACCGTTTCAGAACACACACCTTAGAACGTGATATCAAGTAGCAAAAACCAATCAATTTGCCCTCACCAACTGTTCGGAAACCTCAATTTCACAAATAAACTTAAACTAGAAGAACTTCAATTAACAAATAATAGAAGTAGAAGTAATTCTATCGTAAACCTTCATGAATAAAACTTACTCGCTTCACCTTCAATAAAATGAAACACACAAGGAAGATTAGTCTTGATAGAGAACAAGTAACGTATATAAAATAAAAGAAACAAGAAACAAACGAAATTGGACTTTGGAAAGAACAAAAAAGGAACGATGAGGAAGAAAAATAAAAAGTAAAAGCAAAAGAATGTAAACTTATTTTCTATTTAAAAGTTAACTTCCCCTTTTAAAACAAAAATAAAATAAAGTAAAAACAAATAATATCAAAAACACTCACAAGGATTCGAACACGAGACCCAGAGATACACTAACACACAACTAACCATCAGACCAGTAAGCCCATTCTGACATTAAAACGCAAAACTGAACCCAAACATTCAACCCACATTGACCTTATGTAACACCCCTAACCCATATTTGTTGCCAGAACAGAGTTACAGTATGTTATCGGAGTTTACAGAATAATTACACATAATTCCACTATTTGCTCATATTCCAGTCAAGCTGTCTTCTCGAGTCATAGTCACTAAATTATTTATATCTTGAGCTACAGAACTCCAAATTAAGTTTTGCTAATTTTCCCTGAAACTAGACTCATATATATTCTTACCTTAAAATTTTTAGAATTTTTGGTTCAGCCAATAAGTACAGTTTATTCTTCAATGTCACCCCTATTTTGTTGTCAGACAGTTCTGACCCCTCTTCACTAAAAATTAATTATTTCCTCATACGAAATTCAGATAATGTTATTGTTTTTTTCTTTTGAAAATGGACTCATTAAGGATTTTAATCATATAAATTTAAGCCTCTAATTATTTTTATTCAATTTATTATGATTTTCCAAAATCAGAATAGGGGAACCCGAAATCATTCTAACCTTGTCTCACAAAAATTCAAATATCTCATAATATGAAATTCTTTTGATTACATTATTTCTTCTATGTAAAACTAGACTTAATAGGATTTAATTTCATATTACCTCTAAGTCGATTTCCACAAGTTTTGGTGATTTTTCAAAGTATCGAACCCCTTAGGCAAGTATGTCCTAGTTGATAAAGTTTGCAAGAACTGTCCTTTAATGACTCGGGGTTACTGTTTTTCAAAAAATTTGTTGCTTTTACCATTTGATGAATTCGATTTGATTTTGGGTATGGATTGGTTGACTTTGTATGATGCTGTTGTGAATTGTAGACAAAGACTATTGAATTGAAATAACAGAATAGTGAAATCCTTCAAATTGAATTAGATGAGTCGAGCGGATTGCCTATTGTGATTTCGTCGATGTCAACTCAGCGATATGTGAGAAAAGGTTGTGATGCTTACCTTGCATATGTACTGGATACAAAAGTATCTGAATCGAAGATTAAATCAGTGCCAGTAGTCTGTAAGTATCCAGATATGTTTCCAGAAGAGTTACCGGGGTTGCTACCAATCAGAGAGGTTGAGGTTGCCATTGAATTAGTACCGGGAACATCACCGATATCAATAGCTTCTTATAGAATGGCTCTGACAGATTTGAAAGAATTGAAAGCTCAGTTGCAAGAGTTAACAGATAGAGGTTTTGCACGACCTAGTTTTTCGCCCTAGGGTTCACTAGTGTTGTTTGCAAAGAAGAAAGATGGAATGATGAGATTGTGTATCGACTATCGTCAACTCAACAAGGTTACAATTAAAAATAAGTACCCATTGCCAAGATTTGATTATTTGTTTGATCAGTTGAAAGGTGCAACAGTATTTTCAAAGATTGATCTGAGATCTGGCTATTATCATTTGCGAGTTAAAGATTCAGATGTACCGAAGACTACGTTTAGAACAAGGTACGAGAATTATGAATTTCTTATTATGCCTTTTGGATTAACTAATGCTCCTATAGTTTTTATGGATTTGATGAATCAAATATTTAAACCGTATTTGGACAGGTTTTTTGTTGTATTTATTGAAGACATTCTGATTTATTCTCGAGATGAATCTAAGCATGCTGAATATTTGAGAATTGTACTACAAACATTAAGATAGAAGCAACTGTTTGCTAAATTCAGCAAATGCGAGTTTTGGCTTCGAGAGGCCGGATTTAGGGGACATATTGTTTCAGCAGAAGGTATTCGAGTTGATCCGAGTAAGATTTCCACAGTTGTTGACTAGAAACCACCAAGAAATGTGCCCGAAGTCCGAAGCTTTCTGGGATTAGCTGGCTAGTATCGACGTTTTGTGAAAGGATTCTCGATGATTGCTACACCGATGACTAGATTGCTACAGAAAGATGTAAAGTTCGAGTGATTCGAGAAATGTCAACAGGGTTTTGAACAATTGAAAGCATTGTTAATTAAAGCACCGGTTCTAGTTCAACCTGAGTAGGGTAAAGAGTTTGTGATTTTCAGTAATACATCATTGAATAGTTTGGGTTGTGTTTTGATGCAAGAGGGAAAAGTGATAGCTTATACTTCCAGACAGTTGAAATCGCATGAAAAGAATTATCCGACGCACGATTTAGAGTTGGCTGCTATTGTATTTGTATTGAAAATTTGGCAACATCATTTATTCGATGAGAAGTGCCACATCTTTACCGATCATAAGAGTTTAAAGTATTTAATGACTCAAAAATATTTGAATTTGCGACAACGAAGATGGCTCGAATTACTAAAAGACTATGAATTAGTGATTGATTATCATCTGGGGAAAACAAATGTAGTCGCAGATGCTTTGAGTAGAAAATCTTTGTTTGTGTTGCGAGTGATGAATACACAGTTAACTTTTTCTGATGATGATTCGATTTTAGCTGAGTTAAAAGCTAAACCGTTATTTCTTCAGCAAATTTGTGAAGCTCAAAAGTGTGATAATGAATTGCAAGGTAAAATATTGCAGTATCTACTGATTCTGAATATCAGATTGGGTCAAATATTGCAAGCTAAAAGATTGCAGTATGAGTTTTCTACTGATTCAGAGTATCAGATCGGGTCAAATGATTGTTTAATGTTCTGAGGTAGAATTTGTGTACCAAAGAATTTTGAGATTATTCAGAAAATTCTACATAAAGCAAACAATGGTTGTTTATCTGTTCATTCGGGAAGTACTAAAATGTACAATTATTTGAAATAGTTGTATTGGTGGTTGGGCATGAAACAAGACATTCCAGAGTTGGTGTTGAGATGCTTGGTTTGTCAACAAGTTAAAGTGGAACATAAAGTGCCTCCAGGACTACTACAGCCGATGATGATACCAGAGTGGAAATGGGATAGAGTTACGATGGATTTCATATCAGGATTACCTCTGTCTCCGGAAAAGAAATATGTTATTTGGGTTGTCGTTGATCGACTGACGAAATCGACACATTTCATTCCGGTACGTACAGACTTTTTGCTTGATAGATTAGCTAATTTGTACATCTCTGAGATCATTCGATTGCACGGGGTGCCAGTTTCTATTATTTTAGATAGAGATCCGAGGTTTACGTCTTGATTTTGGAAGAAATTGCAAGAAGCTTTGGGTACACAGTTGCACTTTTGTACTGCATTTCATCTGCAAACCGACGGTCAGTCTGATAGAGTAATTAAGATTCTTGAAGATATGCTTCGTTGCTGTGTTTTAGAGTTGGAAGGCAATTGGAAGAAATATTTACCATTGGTTGAATTCGTGTATAACAACAGTTTCCAATCGAGTATAAATGTAACAGCCCAATTTCAGTGAACTCGAAACAGTGGTCTTGGGACCACAAATCTGAGCTGAAAAATAAAATTTATTTTTATTTTATTGTATGGCCCGTATTATGTTAGAAATGTCATGTGAAAATTTTGAAAAGAAAATTTTATCGATTATATGCTTAATTACAAAAAGGACCAAATCGCATAAAATGCAAAAGTTTAATTCTAGTAGCTATAAGGATTAAATAGCTATGGAATTCAAGACTTGAGGTCCTGATATGGTAATTAGACCATTAAAGAAAAGTATGTAGATATTTTGGTGACTCATCTGTGTAAATTTAGAAAAAGGGTAAAGACTAAATTGGAATGCGAAAATATTTAATTAATTAAAAGATGATAAAAGAGATATCATCTTATTTTCTCATCTTCTTCCCCAAAATAATACATGGAAACCCTAGGAGAGAGAGAAGAAACTTTTATGGCCAAATTGGGTAAGTTTCCTTGGCCCGTTTTTAGTAATTTTTATATGTTTGAAACCGAGATAGTTTAATCTATCTATTTAGGGGATCAATTTGAGAAGTTATCAAAGTATGAAAAATGGGTCATGGATGTATTGCCGAAAATTAGAAATTTATGGTAGAAAATGAAAGGTTGTTGTTAGGTGAACAACTTTTACAAAGTGATTTTTAATGAAAACATGATTTATGGACTAAAATGTAAAGTTTTGAAATTGAAGAAAAATGCTGATTTTTTATGACTACATGTGTTGTAAATTTTGTAATGGGATTTTGGTTAGGCTTGGAATAGGGAGTAAATTGCAAAAATTTTATTTTCCTAGCCTAGGGAGGAAATGAGAATTTATGGAAAAGTTTGGGGCAAAATGGTAATTTTGCCTAGGATGAAGATTAAGTCCACTTGAATGTGAAATATGGTAAATTGATGTTAAACTTACTCGTATAGATTCGGATAGACCAAATTAGAAGCTAGAACGAGGAAAGAGGAAAATGTCGGATTAGTAGATTTTATGTACACGAACATTGTCGAGGTAAGTTAATGTAACTAAATTGTATACGTTTTTATTCTTGAATTAAATGTTATGTTTTTGAATTGTATAAATGTCATAAATATGTGCAATGATCACATACTCGTTAAAGCCCGATAAATGAAAGTGCCTGATCAATTGTAATGCTCGACAAATGATAAATGATAACAATGTTAATTTTATGCTTGAGTTGAATGTGAACATTTGAATTGCATAAATGCATAAATATATGAGATTGACCACATGCTTGATAATGCTTGAAAGATGCTAAATTTTGTTTGAATAAAGGGAAAATTCGATGGATATGTGATTTCCCGAAATGAATGATGTCCTGCATTTGTTGCGGACGGGATTTAGCCCGGATGGGTAATCCAGATCAAGCTCTTTAGAGCATATGTCATAAAAAAGATTTAGCCTGGATTGGCAATCCTATCGTATACATGTGAGGTTTGAGAGTGCACTATCTGATATAGTACTTTGTGGGTACCATTGGACATGAATTGACGGATTCTGATTCGTACACCTCGAGTGTACTACCTGCGTATCCATTGATATTTTAGATAAATTCAACAGGTAAAAGTTCTCGACATGAGAGTATATGAATAAGAAATGAGTTCGTACACATATCGGCTTGAAATAAATGAAAATGACGATACGTAATAATTAATATATGGAAATATGAAATGATGATATTGTACATAGAATTTATTTGATGAGTATGTACATCCTTGATTATAGACTTATACACCTTGAGTGTACTAATCTTGATCTTGATATTCCGAATAATATGGGTAAAGTTCTAACATGAAATGATCTGAACTCGAGATGAACTATTATGAAATTATACATGTAACGTAAAGAGATGATCTATACATGTTAAATGAATACATGTTGTGGAAAGCATATGTGCATGGAAACTTGATTGTTGTTGAGCCATTATTGTTTGTGATGTTATTATGGATTATGTGACTAACAAGGGCAATGAGGATATGTATAGGGCTTGAGGGCAAATTGATTGAATATGCCTTATATAGTTACCTCAAATTAAAATGAATGGTAAGGTAGGTACCATGTTATACGAACTTACTAAGCATTTTATGCTTACTTAGTTTTATTTCCCTATTTTAGAGTAAATCGGAAGCTCGTTGGATTGGAATCTTGGCGGATATCACTCATACTATCCATCGGCCTATATCTGTATATATGGTACATCAATTATGGTTGTAATGGCATGTATAGGTTATATTGGCCATGTTGGCATGTAAATGTAAATGATGCTTGTAATCTAGCCATTGGAATGACTAGTAATGGTTTATGTTGATATATTTGTAATGTCATACTATAGTAGCTACACATACGTTAAGTAGTTGATCAAATCATGCCTATCATATGGATTAAACCAAATAAATAATATGAACATGTATGCATGTAATTGTATGCCATGTTGAATGATAGAATTTGTTTAATTTGAATGCTTGGAATAGTTGGTATTGGATGTGTGTTTCAAGTGCAGGTCATGAGTGTGATTTTGGGTGAGAAATGAAGCTAGAAATGGCTTTATTTTGTCCATACGGGTAGACACACAGGCGTGTGTCTAGATCGTATGTGACACACGGCCGTGTAAATGGGCGTGTAGTTAGGCCGTGTGTCTCCTGCACCTTAATTTTGAGAAACAAAATGCTCAGAATTAAGCACACGGGCAGAGACACGAACGTGTGTTTCAGCCGTGTGCGCTAGACGGCCTAGAACATGGGCGTGTGTCTTGGCCGTGTGAAACTTGCACCTAATTTCGAATTGAATTAATTAACTACACGGCCTAGCACACAGGCGTGTGGCATGGCCGTGTGCACAAGTTAGAGAGTTACACGGGGTCAAAGACAGCCTGTAGCATGGGCTTGTCCCAGGGTCACACGGGCGTGTCCTTGGACCACACAGGCATTTGAGCCTTGTACCTTGGAAAAATTTTGAAATTTCGCGAAAATTTTTTAGAGTTTCTGATTAAGTCCCAACTCGATTCTAATGCTCGTTTTGGGCCTCGAGGGTCTATTTAAGGGACGTTATGAATGATTTTGGAAACTGGATAGAAATTAACTTGAAATATCTACAAATGTTCTGAAAATTTCAAGTATCGCTATGTAACCCATTTTCGGCGAAGGATATGGGTTAGGGTTGTTATATTTAGTGGTATCAGAGCTAAGGTTTTGTCAGTTCTCAGACTAAATGTAGTGTATGTGGAATCTAGAAATACATGCCATTATATAACCTGTGATAGTGTGATATTTTCAAACTCTGATGAAAATTATTTTGCAAATAGATAGAGATGCTTTCCAACCGAGCTAATTCTGATAGTACTGAAGGTGATACACACGTGCCTGAGTAAAAATATTACTTATGATAAAAGAGGACTTGTAAAAGTATGAAATAAATGTTTTACAGTGAACATGTTAATGATAAATGTTAAGTGAGATGTGTGTATTTATGAAAGTTAAATTTTGAGACTTATGATCTCCACCCCCTTACCGGTATAGTTTTATACAATGAAATTCACAAGATTTATATGGATTAAGCTCATGAATGTGGAACTAAAGAGTTCAAAGGCTGAATGATTAATGATGTAGTCAGAATGAGAATGGGTTAGTAAGTAAAGACGGCATTAAAAGAGATATCAGATTTTTCTAAAGATTATTCTAAATATGTGATGTCATAGTTAAGGAAGAAGTTATTCATGAGTAAACGACTTATCCAAATATGATATTTACAGAACAAATTAGCCAAAAATTCTTTCAAATTGACTCTTCCTGTGAACTAAATAATGTAAGATTATTGATGACTTAATTAGTTAGTAGATTGGTGATGAAATTGAAAAGATATTTGAAGGTAGCTGTTATAATTGAGTACATTACAACAACATCTCCTGGGTACTCTATAAATTCTTTTATTCTCAGAGGCAGAGAAATTGTTCATGTTCAGATGTAATATTTGTCGTATTGAAAGGCTAGTAAATCATGATAGATGAAATTACTGTAAGTCAGGTTGATTTATAAGCAATATTGCTCTACTTTACGTGGGTTTTCTAATTCATCATGATTGATATAAGATTTTAGGATAAGATTCATATGATGTTATTTTCTATTTCTACTAATTGAAGTCCTGAATTGCAAATGTGCAAGTTACATTATCTTTATCACAGTTGTTTCTACTGAGTATGCGTGATAGTATCCTTCTGAATTTTCTCTAAGATGTCATCAATCTCTTTATTATGTAAACATGGGTTACTTGTGAAAGATATTCTTTGTTCGAAGGTAATTACATTTATTACCATTATAAATATTGACTCGGTCATGAGGTATGGTGATAGAGATCACAGATTATAGAAACTGTGTTACTGCATTAGTTATTATTAGGGCCACTTTCGGTTTCCCTCTTTTAAGTTGAGGTGCATTATTGATGTTGAAGTGTTGTTTTATCTATACAACTAAAATGTTAGTCATATTATTGCACAATGGTTTAAAATCTATCTGATGGTTGTGGCTTTGGAAAAACTCAAAGCTTCAATGTTAATAATTGAAATAGTTACAATGATGACCCAGTTATTACAGAAAAGAGGTAAGATTTGAATGGACTGATAAATACCAGTAAAGTTTTGACCAGTTAGAAGCTTTGTTGACCGAAGTATTACTTCTAGATCAATCTGAATTGGGTAAGGAGTTTGTTATTACAGAGATGTATTATTGAATGGGATTAGATTATGTTTTGATGCAGTAAGGCAAGGTAATAGCCTGTACTTTCAGATAGTTAAAAACCACATGGAAAGAATTACTCCATACATGATCTAGAAGTGCCGACTATTGTTTTTGTATTAAAATCTGACAACATTACTTGTTTGGTGAAAAATGTCATATATTCACCAATAATAAAAGTTTGAAGTATCTGATGTTGCTAAAATATTTGAATCTGAGATAGCGCATATGGTTTGAAATGTTGAAAGATTATGATTTGATAATTGAATATCAATCGGAAAGAGAGAATGTGATTACAAATATTCTGAGTAGAAAATCTTTGTATACTTTGCAAGCCATGGATACCTATTATGATTGTTTGATAATAGCTCAAATTTAGCTGAGTATAAAGCTAAACAGATGATTTTACGACAGATCAGTAAAACTCAGAAAAGTAATAATGAGTTGTAAGATAAATGAATATAGTGTGAAGTAATTTTTGATTCAAAATTTTAGAATAGATCTGATAAATGTCTGTTATTCAGAGACAGAGTTTGTATACTAAATAATTTGGAGTTTATATAGAAAATTTTACATGAATGATCATAATGGTACTATGTCTGTTTTTTTGGGGAATGATAAAATGTATAATGATTTGAAAAAGATGTATTAGTAGCTTGGAATGAATGTGGTATTTCTGAATCGGTGTTTAAATGTTGGATGTATCAGTAAGATAAGGATGAAACTTTCAGGATGATTATATCCAGCGAAGATACTGAAATGGAAATGAGACAAAGTTACCATGAACTTTATATCGAGATTATCCTTGTCCATGAAAAAGAAAGATACTAATTGAGTAATTTTTTATTGTTTGATGAAGCCTGCACATTCCATTCTGGAATGAGTGGATTTCACACTTGATAGATTGCTTGAATTATCTATTTTTGATATTGTCAGATTATATGATGTGTTAGTTTCTGCTATATCTGATGGAGATCTACAGTTTAAATTCCGATTCTGAAACAAGTTACAAGAAATTCTAGGTATACAGTTACATTTTAGTATCGTGTTTCATTTTCAAATGGATGATCAATCTGAACATATGATTCAGATCTTGGAAGATATGCTTCGATGTTGTGTACATGAATTTGAAGGTAACTGAGAAAAGTATTTGGCTTGGGTTGAATTTGCTTATTATAACAGTTAATAGTCAAGTAAAAAATTATACTATGAGAGGTCTTATATTGTCACAAATGTAAAACTCTGGTGTTTTGGACGGAGTTCAGTGAGAAAACATACATGTAGTAGGTTTGATTTTTTGAAACCGAAGAAAGATGAAGTGACCTCAGATAGTTTAAAAATAGCATTTGATCGTTAGAAATCTGATGTGAATCTGAAATGAAAAGAAATGGAGTTTTAGATTGGTGAAAAAATATTTTTAAAAGTTTCGCCATGGAAGAAAGTTCCCCGGTTTGGCCGTAAAGGCAAATTAAGCCTGTGAATTATCAGGTCATATGAGATTATTGA
This sequence comes from Gossypium hirsutum, assembly GCF_007990345.1. Classification (NCBI taxonomy): domain Eukaryota; kingdom Viridiplantae; phylum Streptophyta; class Magnoliopsida; order Malvales; family Malvaceae; genus Gossypium; species Gossypium hirsutum. The sequence goes on from NC_053424.1 coordinate 26,895,219, forward strand.
AAAGAATTGGACCTGTTGCATATTGATTGGTATTATCATTAGAGTTCTACAAAGTTCATAATGTTTTGTGAGTATATGTGTTATGACAGTACCGATCAGACCTATAATCTATTATTGCTTTGATAAATGTTAAATTCAGCCTGACACGACTTACAATGAGAGACTGATTGAAATTCTAGCATGTGAAGTTTTCTGGCAATAACATGATATAGAAGAAGCTACCTAGGAACTGGAGGAAACTATGATAGATTAATGTCTGAATCTCTTTACTAGTAAAATTTTTGAGAACAAAAATTCCTTAAAGGGGGAGAGTTGTAAAGCCCAATTTCAGTGAAATAAAAAAAGTGGTCTCGAGACCACAAATTCGAGCCAAAAAGTAAAATTTATTTTTATTTTATTATATGGTCTATTTTATGTTAGAAATGTCATGTGAAAATTTTGAAAAGAAAATTTTATCGATTATGTGCTTAATTACGAAAAGGACTAAATCGCATAAAATGCAAAAGTTGAATTCTAGTAGCTATAAGGATTAAATAGCTATGAAATTCAAAACTTGAGGTCTTTATATGCTAATTAGACCATTAAAGAAAAGTATGTAGATATTTTGGTGACTCATCTATGTAATTTTAGAAAAAGGGCAAGAACTAAATTGGAAAGTAAAAATATTTAATTAATTAAAAGATGATGAAAGAGATATCATCTTATTTTTTCATATTCTTCCCCAAAATAATACATGGAAACCCTATGAGAGAGAGAAGAAACTTTCATGGCCAAATTGGGTAAGTTTTCTTGGTTCGTTTTTAGTAATTTTTATATTTTTGAAACTAGGATAGTGTAATCTATCTATTTAGGAGATCAATTTGAGAAGTTATCAAAGTATAGAAAATGGGTCATGGATGTATATGTTGAAAATTAGAAATTAATGGCAGAAAATGAAAGGTTGTTGATGGATAAACAACTTTTTATAAAGTGATTTTTGATGAAAACATGATTTAGGGAGTAAAATATAAAGTTGTGAAATTGAAGAAAAATGCTGAATTTTTATGAATACATGTGCTGTAAATTTTGTAATGGGACTTTGGTTAGGCTTGGAATAGAGAGTAAATTGCACAAATTTTATTTTCTGAGCCAATGGATGAAATGGGAATTTATGGAAAAGTTAAGGGAAAAATGGTAATTTTGCCTAGGATGAAAATTAAGTCCACTTGAATGTGAAATATGGTAAATTGATGTTAAATTTACTCGTATCCGAATAGACCAAATTAGGACCTAGAATGAGGAAAGAGAAAAATATCATATTAGTAGATTTTACGTACATGAACATTGTCGAGGTAAGTTAGTGTAACTAAATTGTATATGTTTTTATGCTTGAATTAAATGTTGTGTTTGTGAATTGTATAAATGCCATAAATATGTGAAATGATCACATACTCGTTAAAGCTTGATAAATGAAAGTGCCCGATCAATTATAATGCCCGAAAAATGATAAATGATAAAAATGTTAATTTTATGCTTAAGTTGAATGTGAACATTTGAATTGCATAAATGCATAAATATATAAAATTTACCACATGCTTGATAATGCTTGAAAGATGCTAAATTTCGCTTGAATAAAGGGAAAATTCGATGGATATTTGATTTCCCGAAATGAATAAGGTCTTGCATTTGTTGCAGATGGGATTTAGCCCGGACGGGTAATTCAGATCAAGCTCTTTAGAGCGTATGTCATAAAAAGGATTTAGCTTGGACTGGTAATCCTGTCGTATACATGTGTGGTTCGAGAGTGTACTCTCTGATATAGTACCCTATGGGTACCATAGAACATGAATTGACAGATTCTGATTCGTATACCTCAAGTGTACTACCTGCGTATCCATCGAAATTTTAAATAAATTCAATAGGTAAAAGTTCTCGACATGAGAATATATGAATAAGAAATGAGTTAGTACACATATCGACCTGAAATACATGAAAATGACGATACATAATAATTGATATATGGAAATATGAAATGATGATATTGTACATGAAATTTATTTGATGAGTATGTACATCCTTGATTATAGACTTATACACCTTGATATTCCCAGTAATATGGGTAAAGTTCTGATATGAAATTATCTGAACTCGAGATGAACTATTATGAAATTATACTTGTAATATAAAGAGATGATTTATACATGTTAAATGAATACATGTTATAGAAAGCATATGTGCATGGAAGCTTGATTGTTGTTGAGCCCTTATATGTTTGTGATGTTATTATGGATTATGTGACTAACAAGGGCAATGAGGATATGAGTAGGGCTTGGGGGCAAATTGATTGAATATGCCTTACATCGTTACATCAAAGTAGAATGAATAGTAAGTTAAGTACCATATTATACGAACTTACTAAGCATTTTATGCTTAGTTTTATTTCCCTGTTTTAGAATAAATCAGAAGCTCGTTGGATTAGAAGCTTGCGGGGATCACTTACACTATCCATCGGCCTATATCTATATATATGGTAAATCAATTATGGTTGTAATGGCATGTATAGGTTACATTGGCCATGTTGGCATGTAAATGTAAATTATGCTTGTAATCTGGCCATTGGAATGACTAGTAATGGTTTGTTTTGATATATTTGTAATGTCATACTATGGTAGCTACATATGTGTTAAGTAGTTGATCAAATTATGCCTATCATATGGATTCAACCAAGGCAAGAATATGAACATGTATTCATGTAATGGTATGCTATGTTGAATGATAGAATTTGTTTAATTTGAATACTTGGAATGGTTGGTATTGGATGTGTGTTTCAAGTGCAGGTCGTGAGTGTGATTTTAGGTGAGAAATGAAGCTAGAAATAGCTTTATTTTGTCCACACGAGTAGACACACGGGTATGTGTCTAGACCGTGCGTGACACATAGAGCACATGGGCAAAGACACGGGCATGTGCCTTAGCCGTATGTGCTACACAGCCTAGAACATAGGCGTGTGTCTTGGTTGTGTGAAACCTACACCTAATTTTGAATTGAATTAATTAACCACACGGCCTAGCACACGGGCATGTGGCATGGCTGTGTGCACAAGTCAGAGAGTTACACGGAGACAAAGACGGCTTGTAGCATAGGCGTGTCCTAGGGTCACACGAGCGTGTCCCTTGGACTGCACAGCATGTGAGCCCTGTACCTTGGAAAAATTTTGAAATTTCGCAAAAAATTCTTAAAGTTTCTGATGAAGTCCTGACTCGATTCTAATTCTCGTTTTGGGCCTCGAGGTTCCATTTAAGGAACGTTATGAATGATTTCGAAAATTGAATAGAAATTGACTTGAAATATCTACAAATGTTATGAAAAATTTTGGTAACACTCTATAACCCTGTTCTGGCGATGGATACTGATTAGGGGTGATACAATTAAGATGGCATCGTATGAAGCATTGTATGGTCGCAAATGTCGAACCCCGTTATACTAGACTAAACTTAGTGATAAAAAGATTCATGGGGTTGATTTGGTTAGAGAGGCCGAGATAAAGTGAAAGTAATTCATGACAGTTTGAAAGTAGCTTCAGATCGACAAAAATCGTATGCGGATTTGGAACATAAAGATATTGAATTTCAAATCAGCAATAGAGTATTTTTGAAAGTTTCTCCATGGAAGAAGATCTTTCGATTTGGTTGCAAAGGAAAATTGAGTCTGGGATTTATCGGGCCGTACGAGATTATCGAAAGAATAGGTCCAGTGGAAAATCGACTAGTTTTACCATCAGAGTTAGAAAAAATTCATAATGTATTTCATGTGTCGATGTTATGACGGTATCGATAGAATCCATCGCATACCATTTCTCCCACAGAGATTGAAATTCAACCTCATATGCCGTATAATGGAGAACCAATAAATATTTTAGCTTGAGAGGTTAAAGAATTGAGAAATAAAAGCATAGCTTTGGTGAAGGTTTTGTGGCAACAGCACGGTGTTAAAGAAGCTACGTGGGAACCTGAGGAAGCTATGAGAAAATAGTACCCTAACCTTTTTTTCTGGTAAGATTTTCGGGGAAAAAAATTCCTAATGGGGGAGAGTTGTAACAGCCCGTTTCTAGTTAAATCGAAACAATGGTTTCGGGACCACAAATCCGAAGTCGAAATAATTAATTTATTATTATATTGAGGTCTACAGTATAATAGTATGATTGTGTGAAAATTTATCGTTTGCTTGCTCAATTTGATAAAAAGAACTAAATTGCGTAAAGTGTACAACTTGTGTTCTATAAGCTAAAGGTGTCTCATAGATATAGAACTTCAAAGTGGAGGTCCTTATGTTGTAAATACCCCAATAATATGATAGTGGATGATAATGGCTTGGTAATGTTGTAAATTGAATTAATTTTTACTATTAATTTAGTAATTAGATAATATAAGTTAATGTAAATAAAAAAAGATGAAATAAAATATCATCTTCTTCATATTTTTAACCTAAGAACTGTCCATCATTGTTGAGAAAGGGAGAGAGCATTCGGCCAACATTTTCTTGAGCATGTAAGTGCATTTTTGCTTGGTTTTTAATGATTTTTATGTTTTTGAGATTGTTGTAGCTTATTCTAGCTAGCCCAGGGACAAATTTGCAAAATTTTAAAGGTTTAGGGTTTTTCCATTGATGAATATAGGTGTATTTTGATGTTTTATGATAGAAAATATATGCTTGTTGTTACATAAACATTTGTAAAGTGATTTTTGGTAAAATTGTCAATTAGGGATTAAATTGAGAAACGTGTGAATTTTGTGGTAGAAATGTGAAATAAATGAAAAATATGGGCTGCTATGGTAACAAGAGAAATTCGGCTAGCATGGGTAGGGACCAAATTGCATGAATTTGTATTTTTATAAGATAAGGACTAAATTGTAAAAATGTTGAAATATTAGGGGCAAAAGTGTAAAATTACCTTAATGTGTATTTTGGACTAAATTGAATAGAATGATAATGAAATAAGTTAATCCTGATCATATTTAGATTAAGAAAAGCGAAATTCAAATTGAGATCGAGAGAAAACAAGGTTTTGGATTAGTCGATCCATTCCGTCGTTTTAGCGATCGAGGTAAGTTTGTATGTTAATAAGCATTATTATAATTGTGTTTTAAATGCTTTAATATTGAATAAATTGTGTATACGACCTTGCAGATGTGTTCAACAACGATTCGACAAATGAGAAATCCCAATTGAACCTTAGGAATAGATTAGGATACGATTGACATGTCATTAGGGGTTATCTGATTTGGGTGTTGGTCCGTACGTCCTATCGATGGTTGAGTTATCTAGCATGTGTTGCAGATTCTCATCAACTTGTTTGAGCGGCATAGTGTAGCTTCGTCATGACCATCAGCTTGTGTGAGCAGACCCGTTGATAGCTCGAGAGTTGGCATTATATGTGATATGAGATTGAGATAGCTTCAACTATGTTTTTGGCACTTAGGGTGTGAGATTCCTGAGTATCCGATAGTATTTCGAATGGTTCAACGGGTATATTAAAGATATGAAATGGTGAGAAATAGATACATATTAGTTCAAGTATGTATGGAAACTATATGAGCATTGAAACTATGAAAGTTCTGAAAACTTGATTAATTGTGTGATTGAATATATGTTAACATTGTGATTAAATGTTTAGGATTATGTTATGTTCATATTCTTGAATGGTAATTGATTTTTGAGTTTTTCTTATTATTTCATATGCGCTTACTAAGCTTTATAGCTTACTCTGTTTACTTTTTCATGTTTTATAGTGAATTTCGAAGCTAGCTCAGTTGGGAGTCGATGGAGATTGCATCACACTATCGAGCTTCTACTTTGGTACTTTTGAGTTTATGTTTTGGTTATATGGCATGTGTAGGAGTTATGGTCATTTTGGTATATGTTAGTAATGGTTTTAGCCATTTGATTTGACTTGTAATGGATGAATGGTTTGTAATGTGTATAGCCATGTGAGTTGGCTTATTTTGGCATGTTTGATAATGTTTGTATATATGTGCAAATACCCTTTTTCCATGTGCTTGGTAATGGCTATGTGATGTGTATTATGAATTGGTAATTTGAGTACCTTATGTTTGAAATTTAGAGATTTGATAAGCATGAAATTTTAGGTAAATTGTTATATAATTAAAAGTGATCATTAGGTGATTTGTGAATGTAAAATTTGGCATGAATGGAATGGCTTATTTTGATATTTGTGTATCTTGTGTTTGATTGTATGGAACTAGCACGAACTAGACTTGGTTGAGGTTGGTTTGAATGCCTATTTATGCCATGTTTTGTGCCATTTGGTTTGGTATAGGTGAATGCAAATTAGGTGAGGAAGATGGCTTGGTAAATAGCCTATTTTTGTCCGCACGGGCAGAGACATAGGCGTTTGTCTTAGCCGTGTGTGATACACGTTCAAGTGACATGGTCGTGCATCCCTTGGTGTTTAATTAAAAACCAAGTTAGTATACTCCACATGATTCAACACATGGGCGTGTGTCTTGGCTGTGTAGTATAAGTCAGTATACCCTACATGTTTGGCACGGTCTAGCATATGGACTGACAAACGGGCATGTGTGACCTTTTCAAAGGGCACACGGTCTGGTCACATGGGCGTGTGGTTGGCCATGTGACCCAAGTTAGAGAGTTACACGGGGTTAGACACAGGCTGGGACACAGCCATGTGATCCCATTTCGAATATCCACATGGCCTGTGACTCGAGCGTGTCTTTGGCCATGTGAGACACACTGTCGTGCCACACAGGTGTGTGTCCCCTGTATTTTGAAAAATTTTCTAAGTATTCCAAATTTTTTTTGAGTTATCGGTTTAGTCCCGAGCCACTCCAAATGCATGTTTTGGGCCTTGTAGGCTCGTATTAGGGACAATGTGAATGATGTTGAATGATGATTATATGTGATGTGAACAAATCATGATAAGTTTTAATTTTATAATTGACCGTTCTTGAAAACTAACTATTATCACGACAAAGGCAAATGCACTTTATTGAACAGTAGTATAGCTTATGGCAAGACCGGGATGTCGAGCCCACGGGAACTAAAAGTAATAGTAGTAACTTTCTTTTTATTATCTAGCCTAAAAATAAGGGGTTTGCTTTATCTAAACTAATTACTAAACTAAGTATGCACAGAAAGTGAACTGGGGAAATAACTTTTGGGAAAACTGAATGATTTGGACAATACCTAAGGAAAAATCCACCTAGACTTCACTTGTTATTGACTCTGAATTAGACGATTTATTCATTTGACTTGATCCGTAGAAACCCTAATTTATATTATTATCTGTCAAGAGACTAACAACTTCTAACCCTAGGTTAATTAATTGAAATCTCTTTCTAATTAAAACCCTAGTGTTGCATTAACTCAATTTATGGATTCCCTTATTAGGTTTCACCTTAATTTGGCAAAATTATGTCACCCTATCTCTACGCGTGCAATCAACTCTGCTTAATTATGTTAGATCTACTCTTAGACAGGGACTTTTGCTCCTCTGAATAAGCACATCAAAACTTGAATTAATATCCTGAAATATCAAAACAAGAATTAAGAACACATAATTAACAACAATTCTAATATTTATCATATAATTCAGATAATAATAACAAGGTCCCTCTTAGCTTTCATTCCCCTTAGGTATTTAGGGGGTTTAGTTCATATTTATGAAAGAAAACATCTCAAAAGAATAAAGATAACAAAACATAAAGAAAACCCAAGAACTCGTGAAGGGAATTAAAGGGAGATCTTCAGTCTTTAAGGTGAATCCGACTTTTGAGATGGATCAATCGGCTTCCTTCGAGTAATTACTTGCCTCATACTTCGTGTGTCCTCTTTAATCCTCCTCTAGTGTGTTTAAATAGGCTTTAGAATGCCTAAAAGCCTCAAGAGTGGCCTTTTTCGAATAGGATTAGACTTGGGCTCGACAGGGACACGCCCGTGTGAGGTGGCTTAGGTCGTGTTACAATCTGTTAAATAGACATGGGCGTGTGAACTACCCGTGTGAGGAAGTCCAGGCCATGTTGATTTCCCACGTCGACCAATTTTCTCCGTTTTTGGCCCATTTCTCGCTTTTTTTACTCTCCTATGCTCACCTAAGTATAAAACATGAAATTAAAGGATTAGGAGGACCGAATTCCACAAATCTGATGATAATTCATCCAAAAATATGCTAAGCATGGGATAAAAATATGTATAAATTATGACTTATAAAATACACACACTTAAGCATTTGCTTGTCCTCAAGCAAAATCCTCAACCCACAATCAAAATAAATTCTTCTTAACTTATAATTCTCATCAATAATGTCTCAAAACAATCCATAAGTAATCATACATTGAGAATTCAACTAGCAGAACATTAAAGTTTCAAACATTCCAAGTTGAGCATTTTATCATGAAAACATAGGTGTCTCCCCTCATCTAAGTGATTACCTTTGATTCAAAATGTCACAGAGTTTAACATCCTCATTAAAGATTCACTCAAATCACTCGAGGTGTTTAAGGACAACAAATTAAGCACTCATCAGTCAATATGAAAAGTTATTACCATAAGCTTGCGTGAAAAGCAAATCTCCACCACTATATATTGAGATGATACATCAATCAAAAGGTCTTTAGAGGGTTGTAACTTGGCCTTGGTTAGGGGGTGTGGTCACAAGTTGAAAAAGAAGGTTAGAATTGAGATTGAATTGATAAATTACCTAACTAGAAAAATACTACAATTGACAATTTACATTCCTAATTGAGCTTTTCTTCATGGATAACATCGTTTTAATCTAAGCATTACATAATTTCATAATTTTTTTAAGAACAAATCAAATATTTTAAAACTTTGCTAAAAATTAAACATAGCTAAGCAATTTATTCAAATCAAATCTCGACAAAAATAGGGATGAAATTAATTGAGGGGATTTCAACAATAATGGGTTATGGGTTAATATTGAGGGTAAATCAATTAATGGCTTGTTAGGCTCCAGGGGGTTCACTAAGGGTTAATTATGAAGGTAGGCTTTTATAGAGTGAGTGGGTTAAACCTAGGTGCCTTTATCATCTCAACATATCAAATCAAAGGTGTGGTCTTGACATGCATAATCAAGCAAGTTCTGGAATAACGATTCGATATTGACGCACTCAAAGCAATAATAAAAGTGAGCATGAAAGAAATAATAGATGCTCTAAAGGCTTAAGATCTGACAAAAATAATGCATTTTTGATGTTAAACCTGTGAATTTCAACTCAAGATAATACCTAAACTTGGGGGAACAACCTAAACATTTTAGTTCTCAAAAATCAACTTATCATGCTTGATTCTCTAATTTCTTAAAGTTTAAAAAATCAATATATAAATGCTTATGTTTTAATTCAATATTTATCAATAAAAATCATAAATTAATCAAAATTTATTCTAATAATGATATGAGTGATTCACGTGAGAATAAGACAAAATTTAGGGATTTTTTTAATAAAGATATAAATGACCCCCTCCACACTTAAGATGTACATTGTCCTCAATGTACAAAGATATATAATAGCGATATAAATATAATATCGAAAGAGAGGAAGAGAAGTGAAACTGCCCTGAGATTGTGGATGAAATCCTTGGATTAGCTAGAGCGAGAACTGAAGACAAAGCTGAAGGAATGGCATGATTCTGAGGGATAAATGAGAAGACACCACTATGAATGAGAATTAAGGGAATAATTCTATGATTACCATAAAGATAGGTAGAGTTTAAAAATATAAAACATGAGTCTTCAAAAATAAATAGAAATAAAAGTAAAAAAATAAAAAAATTGAGTTTAAAAGAGGCACGGTCGTGTTGCCCAACATTGGTCTCACACGGCTATGTCACACGCCCGTGTGTCTCACTTCCAGGCCGTGTTTATTGTGAAATGAGGAATCTCCACCCGGCCTGAGGACACGCCCGTGTGCGTAGGCCGTGTGGTCACATGGTCGTAATGCACGACCATGCGCGATGTGGTTCGGTTTTCCAATACCTGTGTATAAATGCGAATGCCCGTTTTCTTTTGACAATCTCAACCACGGGTGGTGACATGGGCGTTGGCAGTTTCGACCGCGGTTAATAGACACGGGCGCGTCGTACACCCGTGTTGTTTTAGTAGGATTGCCCATGGCCATGTCGCACGGGCGTGGCAATGTATCGAATCCCGTGTTGGGAAAAAAATTTGCTCTGTTCTCCCACGGCCGTATTGCACGACCGTGTCGCATTCCGTGGTGGGCACACGGTCGAAGACACGCCCGTGTGCCTTGCCGTGTGACTTTGGAAAACCTGTGTTTAAGGACTCAGTTAATGATTTAGATGTTAAAAACAATAGTTTAATGAAGTTAACACTGTTAGTGCTCGGGTTCCCTCCCAAGAAATGCTTATTTAGAGTCTAAGCTCGAATTTCCTCTCTTGTTGCGTAGTCATGGTGGTGCGAGGAGTTTATACTCCTCATTCTCATCAAAATAAGGTTTTAGACGAGTACTATTTACCTTAAAAGTGCTGAATTTGGGATGAATTACCTCGACTGTATTGTATGCGAAAATGCTAAAGATAGTAAGAGGGATTGCTCCATTAGGTTCAGAAGTGGTAATACGAGGGTCTGCTGCATCTAGTAGTACTTTGTCTCCAACCTTAAGTTGATTTGGTGAAACATTGAGCTCGTTATGGCGTGGTTTTGGTCTATTGTGTGCTCTCGGTTTATGTGTCTGCCATTCATCTAGTTCCTCGAGTTGTAGCCTTCGTTCTTCATGGCTGGGTCCTTTGTTGTAATTTGAACATGGATCATGTATGCTTTTCGAATGTATTTCCTGCACAGAAGGTTACACCACATGATCAGTATTAGTAGAATTTTGAGCTTGAAGAGTGATTGTATCATCACCCACACGAAGTGTGGGTTCACCTGTACCAACATCAATTATAGTTCTAGCAATTTCTAATAAGGGCCTTCCTAAAATTAAAGGCACGTCACTATCCTCTTCTATGTCTAGAACAACAAAATCGATTGGGAATATAAAATTTTCAATTTTAACGAGTACATTTTCAATAATACCCCTAGGAAATCTAATTGTTTTATCTGCCAATTGAATGCTCATCCTAGTTTGTTTGAGTTTCCCAAGACCTAGTTGTTTAAATAGTTTATAGGGCATGACATTAATACTAGCCCCTAAATCAGCCAAAGCATTACTAACATCTAGGCTACCAATTAAACAAGGAATCGTAAAACTCCCTGGATCTTTCAATTTGTTGGCTAGCTTATTCTGCAGAATGGCTGAGCAAACTGCATTCATCTCCACATGCGACGTCTCGTCCAACTTTCGCTTATTTGCTAAAAGCTCTTTTAAAAATTTAACAGCGTTTGGCATCTGCGAAAGTGCTTCAATAAACGGTAAGTAAATATGCAATTTCTTTAATAATTTAAGGAATTTACCAAATTTTTCATCTGTGCGGTCTTTCCTTGTCGCATTAGGGTATGGCACCCGTGGTTTGTACTCTTTACTTACCGGTTTTTGCTCATTGTGGACTACCTTACATTTACCTTTACTTACCACAATTCCTTGCCTCGGTTCTAGTTCAGGTTCAACTAGCCCTTCCTCATCTTGAATGGTAATCTCATTGAGTTGTTCCCTTGGGTTAGATTCAGTGTTACTCGGTAGTCTACCTTGTGGTCGTTCAGAAATTAGTTTAGCAAGCTGTCCTATCTGAGTTTCAAGCCCTTGGATCGGTGCTTGTTGATTCTTAAGTGTTGTTTCGGTATTCTGAAAGTGAGTTTCTAACACCGAGATAAAATTTGTTAGCTGATCGTGTGATTCGTAACAAGTAATAAATATTTATAATGAAGATCAAACCTAGACTAACTATTATCACAACGAAAAGGCAAGCGCACCTATCGAACAATAGTATAGTAACGGCAAGACCAGGATATCTACCCAAGGGAACCAAAAGTACTAGTAATAACTATCTTTTTATTATCTAGCCTAGGAATAAAAGGATTTGTTTATTAAACTAATTATCTAAACTAATTAACTAATTTAATTAAAGTGAAGAGAAAATTTGGGAAAAGACTTGAAGAGAAGCAATTGATAAAGACGACACCCAAGGAGGAATCCACCTAGATTTCACTTGTTAACTGACTTTGAATCGGACGATTTATTCACTTGACTTGATCCGTGAGACTCTCTAACCTATGTTATTATCCCTTTCGAGAATAATAACGTCTAACCGTCAGTTGAATTAATCAAAATTTCTTTCTTAATTAAAACCCCTAGGGAAGCAGTAAATCACTCTATGGACTCCCATATTAGGTTTCACCCTAATCCGGCAAAATCTCGTAACCCTATTTCTAGGTGTTCGATCAACTCCTCTTAATTATGCCAAATCTACTCTTAGGCAGGGTCTATTCCTCCTCTACATAAGCACATCAAATCATGAATTAATACACGGAATATTAACTCAAGCATTAAGAACACATAATTAAGAATAAATCAAGTATTTATCATACAGTTCAGATAATAATAAGAAGATCCATCATAGGTTTTATCCTCCTTAGGTATCTAAAGGGTTTGGTTCATAATAAAATAAGAGTACATCTCAAAAGTATAAAAATAACAAAACATGAAGAAAACTCTAAAACCCCTGAAGGAATTCTAAGAGAGATCTTCAGTCTTGGAGTAGCTCCGACTTTTGGGATGGATCGTCTGACTTCCTTCAGGTAATTCCTGGCGTGTGGTTCTGTATTCCAGAAAAGTTCTGGAAGAGGCCCCCCTCTCTGGGTCATACTTAGGGTGTTTATATAGGCTTTGGATTGGCTTTCTTCCTCCCTAAGTACCCTTTTCCGTGTAAAATACAACTTTTTGAAAAAGGGACACGCCCTTGTGCCATGGCCGTGTGACATGATTGCCAGGCCGTGTTCGATCCGTTAAATTGCCACGGCCGTGTGGGCTCAATGGCCAGGCCGTGTGAATCGTGTAAACCTTGGTCGACACCCCCGAAGGCCACGGACGTGTGAGATACCTGTGTGGCAAGGCTTAGGCCGTGTGATCTTCTTGATTTGGTCTGTTTTGTCCCTTTTTAGTTCCTTTTCGGCTCCTTTTGACTCTTGGTGCTCTCCTGAGTACAAAACATGAAATAACCGGATTAAGAGCTCCAATATCCACAAATCTAGTAGTAAACATCCATAAATATGCTAAGTATTTGGGGTAAAACTATGTATAATTTGGCGTTTATCAAATACCCCCACACTTAAGCATTTGCTTGTCCTCAAGCAAAACTCCCATTTACTGCTAGAATTCATTCTTTTCAATCACATGATCAGTATTGATAATGTTACAAACTATTCCATGGAAAATTATACAGTGAGAATTTAACTATAGGGGCATTAAAAGCCTCAAACAATCTAAATCAGATATTTTGATAATAAAAATCATAGGTAATCTCCTTCTTCTAAGTAATCAACTTTAGTCCTAAATATACAAGAGATGACATCCTCACTAAAGATTCATTCAAATCACTCAAAGTGTTTAAGGTTCAAGATTAAGCATTCTATTGTCGAACATTAAAAGTTATTACCATAGGCTTGCATGAAAATCAAATCTCCGCCACTTGTAAATGATATGATACACTAATCAAAAGGTCTTTGCATGGTTGTAATGGGGTTTAGGTTACAGGTATGGATATAAGCTGAAGAACAAGGGTTAGAATCGAGATAATTTCAATATGTTACCCCACTATCAAAAACTTAATTACTAAACCACAAACAAGTATCTAGAACTATTTTACATGAGTTCATAACAACTTTAGCTTGCTGAGAATTACATTTTTTAAGAACAAATGAAGTCAATACAATACAGAAATCATACTTCATGATTCAGTAACAAAAAATGGGAACATTGTGAGGTAATAATATTAAATTTAATCTCGATAAAAAGGTAAATTGAGTAAGAGGATTTAAACAATAATGGGTTAATGGGTTAATGATAAGGGTTAATCAATAAAAAAAAGTTAGTAGGCTCAAAGGGGGTTCGCTAAGGGTTTAATTATGTGGGAAGGCTTTTTATGGAGTAAATGGGTTAAATCCTAAGTGCCTTTACCATCTCAGTATATCAAATCATACGTGTGATCTTGACATGTATAATCAAAGCAAGTTCTAAAATAACAGTTCAATGTTGACACACTCAAACCACAAAAGAAGTGAGCAAGAAAGAAAGCTATATGCTCAAAAGGCTCAAAAATCTCACCAAAAATTTGGGTTTTTGATGTCATTTCTGTATACTTAGGATTTCAAGATAATACCTCAATTTAGGAGAAATAGTCTAAAAATTTTATTTCTTAAAATATCAATTTATCATGCTCGATTCTTTAAGGTCCTATAATCAAATAATCATGCATAATTCCCTTGGTATAATTCACGACATATCAACAATAATTATAGATCAATCAGAATTCATTCTATCAATATTATGAGAAAATCACTTAAACACAAGACCAAATTTAGGGATTTGAGAATAATGCAAAAAGTCAGGTTTCATGTTCACCCCCTACACTTAAGATGTACATTGCCCTTAGTGTACAGAGATAGATTATTCAAAATAAAGAAAATCATAAGAGGAAAGGAGGTGAAACTCCCTGTTATATGGATGTGGAGCTTGATTCTGAGGATGGAGTGTTCGGGGAAAGTGGTAGCTGCCATTGTTTTTGGCTAGATGAAGAAATTGGGTCGTTGAACATGGCACTCATGAGGTATTGTTTCCCATTTGTTTCCTCATTCCGTAAAATATTCTTAGCGGCTTTGCTTGGAAGTCTGTAGAATCATGAAGAGCTTATTAAGAGTTGGTATGGAAGAGAGCGTAGTGGGATTACTTTTTAGAAATACCAGAAAATGGAAAAAGTAAAATTTACTAATATAGATATGTTTTTCAAAATAAAATAATAAAATTGAAATGAAAATAAAAATCAAAAGAAAAAGAAAAATAAATAAAATAAAATAAAGTAAAAATAAGAATAAAAAAATAGGAGGATTCAATGATCCTTGTCGGTGGGGCCCTCAGGTGGTGGTACTGGAGTGGCGATGTGAAAGTACTTACACAACTACTGCATCATGGCCTGCATATCTTCCATCTGTCGGTCCCATCACCGATTTCAGTCGTGAATCATCTCGAACTGTGTAGTGTAATACTGCTCGAAGTAGGCGAGTCGGTCGGAAAGATGTGCTAATGAAGCATCCGCATAAACTGGTCGTTCCTTAGGTGGCGCGATGGAAGGCTCCTCATGCTGTGGGGGAACATCATCAGGGATGTCCTCAAGATCCTCCTCGTCAATGGCATGCGAGAGACGGTACTGAGGAGGATCGGTCCCACGTCGGCGCTCGATCATTCTCATGTGTAACATAGTCGTGATACCCTGTGGGGACATCTGACCTATCAGGGTAAGCGCTGATGACTGGGCCACGGTGTTAAAGAGGCTGAAGTGTCTGGCAAGACGCGTCACGTAGGAGTCGATAGAGATCACTCCCTTCTTATGCCACTCGGTCTGATGGCGAATGGCGAAAGCAATGAAGTCTGCCAAGTCAGTCACATGTGTATTCGCCATGCACCATAAATAGTAGGCGTCGTGGGTGTTGACGATGTCGGTTCTCTCTCTCTTTCAGTTCAAGGTGTGTGCCAATATGGCATGGAGATATCGTAGGGAAGGGGGGAGAGCTGAGGCCTTTGAGCGGCTGGGGTCGTAGGTGGAAGAGAGTGGTGCCAAAGCCTTCCAGCACAAGGAGGGGGAGATGTGGATATTGCGTGGTAGTGCATTCATGTCCTCCTCCTCCATAAACTCATCGGTGTAAAGTCTCAGAGCAACTCCAAACTCTGGGACACTCAACGCACGAACTAGACTGCGTAATCGGAATTGAATGGTGTCTGGGTCATCATTGTTCGTCATCACCACCTGTAAATGAAAAGTAGAGCATAATTTTAAAGTTAGCTCTAAATAAGTGGGCTCGGTAATAGCGAAGAACTGTTCCCATGGGTGTATGGACAGCAGGGCGCGGATGGCATCAGCGAGCTAGACTTGCTCTAAGGCAGCCCAGTCAATGTAGTGACCTGTACTAACGGGTCGCGCGTGTAGAATCTGAAATAGCTCCTCCTGCGAAGCTTGTAAAAATTCAAGGAACAGGTGCTGAACTTCGGCTGTAGCACGCACCGAGGAAGAACCCGGTCATCTACGTCTCTTTGAGGATTGGACTGCGGCCTTCTTTCCTCTCGATGATGACATAATGTTCCTGAAAATATATGAACATTGATAGAATCCAAGATACATTAGTAGTTAAGCAAGAGGCCTAAAACTAGTATAAGCTATTTAGTGGCTTAAATAATTCAAATATAGAAAATTCTAAAGCAAATTCCTAACTTGTCTAAAGCAAAATAGTACAATATCTATGTAAAGCATGTAGAATACTAATGTAGCAATACAAATTGGAAAAATAAAGTTGAGAAAGTGAACCAAGGGCTGCTGTATGGCAGCGCACGGGCGTGTTGATGTCAAGCACGAGCGTGTGATGCGGGGATATAGCTGTGTGGAGGAAAAATGGAGGGTATAGAGAGGGGAAAGTGGGGATTAATGCAAGGGGAATGGATTTCAGGGTGGTTTGAGGGTTGGGGAAGTGAGAATCTTGGGAATGGTGGCCGAAATAAGGATTAGGGAGTGGGGGAGAGGATTTTTCGGCTAGGGTTTTGAAAGGGGGAAGAAGATAAACAGTGGTTTGTTTATATAGGGAAGGTGCACACGGCCTAGGGCCACGCCCGTGTACTCTGAAAGTGAGCCCGTGTTTTTCAAAATTTTCAATTTAGGTCGTGCCCAGCTACTGTCCCACACCTATCTGTCTTGGGTGTGTGTGGCACACGGCCATGTCACACAGTCGTGCCTAGCTTTGTTCGCTTATCCCACACCCGTGTGTTATGGTAACACACCTGCGGATTGTTGTATACGACTGAAGGGCACGGGCGTGTCACACGCTCGTGTCGAAGAAACAAAATCGAGCCTTGTCCCTGGCACGCTCGTAATTTTTCATTCCCATGCCCGTGGTCTCCTATCATGTTCACCCACTGCCATGTTGCACGGCCGTGAGGATTTATCGCACCCCGTGTTTTGGGGAAATCGTGTCCTGCTTCCACACGGCCGTGTCGCACGGCCGTGGCTTCTTCCCCTGTTTGGCCACGGCTTTAGGCACGCCTGTGTGCCTGGTCGTGTGTGCTGGAAAACTTTACAATTCAAAGATTAAGTTAGGGATCCAAAGTGTTAGAAAATAAAAATAAAGAAATCAAAATATGTTAGTGCTCGGGTTGCCTCCCGAGAAGCGCTTATTTATAGTCTAAGCTTGACTTACCTCTTCGTCTAATGATCATGGTGGTTTGAGGAGTTCATACTCCTCATTCCTGTTGTCAATTTTAAAATAAGGTCTTAATCGGGTGTTGTTTACTTTAAAAGTGCCGAACTTTGGATGACTCACCTCCACCGTACCGAATGGAAAAATAATGAGTACCGTAAGAGGGATTTCCTCATTTGGTGTGGTAGTGACAATGTAGGGATCTGTGGCATCTAAGAAGACTTTATCGCCAACCTTCAGTTGATTGGGAAAGGTATCGGGCTTGTTTTGGCATAGGTTCGGTTTATCATATGTTCTCGGTTTGTATGCTCGCCATTCATCTTGCTCCTCTATTTGAAGCCTTCGTTCCTCATGGGTGTCTTTGTTCGCTACTTGATAATAGTGCGCTGTCTCCTTTGTCTTGGTTCAAGGAGGTTCCTACAAGGACAATTGAATATTACTTTTATCATCGACAAGTTTCATAGCAGTATCTTGAGTAGTAGAGGTTTTGACTGAGTTGCGTGTTTGGAGTGTTACTGCATCTTCACCTGCACGAAGTGTTAGCTCTCCTGCGCCTACATTAATAATGGTTCTGGTAGTTGCTAAAGGGGTCGTCCTAAAATCAAAGGTACCTCGTTATCCTCATCCATATCTAAGATGACAAAGTCTACTAGGTAAATAAACTTATCAATTTTAACGAGAACATCTTCAATAATACCCTTAGGAAATCTAATTGTTTTGTCAGGCAATTGTATGCTCATCCTAGTCTGTTTGGGTTTATCGAGGCCTAGTCATTTAAACATTTTATATGGCATAACATGTGACAGTCTAAATTAGACCCTAGTTGGAATGTAGTTTCGGGGCCATAAGACCGAGTCCCAAGAATTTATTTAAAATTTAGTTGCATGTCCTCTATGTGTATTAGTGCATGTGTGAAAATTTGATGATTTAATTTAGACTTATGAATGTGAATTTCGTGTGATTGACTTAGTTGAGAACTTAAGAAAATATGATAGGGGAATGTGTAAGGACCAAATAATAACAAAGTGAGGGATCTTGGGTTTGCATGTCAAATTGCCAAAAAAACCCAAGTAGTGGCCGGCCATGCCATGATGCCCATCCCTTAGGTTGAATTTCAATGCAATTATTTATTAGTTAACAATTAAAATAAATAAAAGAAAGGAATTAAAAAGGAAAAGATGAACAAAATGAGGAGGGAAGAAGGAGTGTTCATGTTTTCTTTCTTTTGCAATTGCCATAACTAAAGGAAGAGGAAGAAGGAAGATTCGGCCAAGGTGGTCCTCTAGATTAAGGTATGTTCAAGGTTATTTTTGGAAGTATATACAACCTTTGGGTGATGAGTCTAAATTCTATCTATCTCATGGTTGGATTTGGGGTTGTTGGAGAGTTAGGATTCGGCTAAGGAGCTTAAAAATTTTAGTTGATACCTTGATGCTATTAGCATGCTAGTTATATGGATGTGTTAAGTTGCTTGTTATGTTAGCATGAAAGTTGAAATTGTTAAGCTATTTTGTTAGAGGTGACAAATTTAGGACTAAGAAGAGAATGAGTATTCGGCTAACATAGTGGAAAGGTGGGTGTTGCCGATTGTTAGATTTAGACTATGGGAGTGGCTATAATGGGCATTAAGATGTGGAACTTAAGAAATGTAGTTATATGTGGATTTACATGATGTTACAAATAGATGTGAAAAATATGCTAGATTAGGAAAATTCGATCAAGTGTTCATGAGATGAAATTAGGTGTTTAAATGATGTTATAGTTGACATTGTACATATATACATACATTCGGCCATCTAATTGAGTATGAAGGTGGTGTTAAATCTAATTGTGATGCCCATTCGGAAGTATATATACATATATATATATATACATAAGTATGCCCATTCGTGATGTTACCTTTAATTATGTGTATAATCGACTAAATGGGTAATTAGTGAGGATGGTTGCCGAATATACAAACATACATTTGCATGTGTAATTGAATTATGAATGTTTAGCAAGATGGTTAAACTAGTTGATTTATTGATTAAGCTCAAGGAGTTAAAGAAGGAGAATCAAGCAAAGGCAAAGAAAAGATCATCGAGTAGCCGAGTTGGAACCGTCTTACCCAACACAAGGTAAGTCATTAAGCATATATTTGGTATTGATTTAAATAGTCATAATGTCTATGTAATTATGTCGAATGAAATGATAAATATATATATACACGTATGCATGGGGTGATAAAAGTATTGAATGAAAAAGAAAAGAGGTGAGGTGTATTGAGATGTAGATTTCGGCACTAAGTGTGCGGGTATAAACAATTATGATCATGAGATTGGCACTAAGTGTGCGGGTTTAAATTGCATAGCACTAAGTGTGCAAGTTTGATTATATAGCACTAAGTGTGCGAGTTTGATTATGTAAGCACTAAGTGTGCGAGTTTGATTATATAACACTAAGTGTGCGGACTTACTATATGTTTTTGAAGCACTATTGACACTAAGTGTGCGACCTTATTGAGTTGGTCACGGACAGCGGACGAGTAAGTGTCTTGAGTTCGTGGCTAATAGATGTTATGTTTATATTTGGAATTCTTGCTTGATAAGTTTTGAACCTATGTGATAATTATACTTGAAGTGACGTACATGAGATTCATCGTGGAATAGAGGGAATGTTATTTAGTTGCATGAATGTAACGAGAATGAAAGCATCCATGGAAAATGCCTCAAATACCATGTTGAGTAGCATATGAAAAATTGATGTAGTACTTTGTATGATATTGAGCCGAAAGGTCTAAGGAACCATGGCATAGTTGGTATGGGTGGAGAGAATTAACCCCTTTTCACTTGTTTTCTCATGTGATAATTTATTAATGGATGATTATGTAATGCTTATGACTTACTGAGTTATATACTCACTCGGTGTTTGCTTGTCACCTACTTTAGGTTTCTTGGACTCGTCTTTTTGCGTGCTTGGGACCGTCATCGAAGTCATCACACCAGCTAGCAAGTTTTGGTACTTTCTTCTTAGTCGATCTAGGAGAACATTTCGGCATGTATAGGCTATTATGTTGTGTTTGAACTTTGGTATGTAAACTTTCAGCCATGCGAAAATGGCATAAATGTTAATTTAGACTTTGGGTCCTATGATATTTAGTTATAATTCTTAGTAAATGGGTTTTATAATGTGGTCATGACTGATATTGGGCCAATTCGGTTTTGGTTGAATAATAGTTGAGGCCTATTCGATTTTTATGCCATATGTCATGGTTGATTATTTTTGGTGCTAAAATTCATGATATGGCAATAGTGTAGTAGGGAGATGTTTGACAATGATTAGCCTTTGGCATGGCTAGTCATGATCATAATTGGTGATAGGTATGATGAATCACTCGTTAGACCAAGGAAAATCACGAAATAGGCATAGTCTGCTTTAGTAACAGATGCTGACAGTAGCAGTGTTGTGAGATTGAAAAATCACTAAAAATAGTAGAAATGGAATTAAATAATGAATAAATTAGGTAATCGAAGCTTGATGAGTCTATTTTCATATGGAAGAAACGAAACGACCATATGAACTTTATGTTAGGAGATAATTAAATTCTTGTGAAACAGTGCCAGAGCGATTTCTGGATCCCCTGTTATGACTTATAAAATTCACCGTAAATTTTATCGAGATAATTAGAGGTCGTGCCTTATATGTACAGATTCATTATCGAGGCTAGTTTCATTAGAGACAAACGGAATAAGTATTGAAGCTCTTTAAAGGGAGATATCTAAGTCGTAATGCACAAAGGTCAGAGTAGTCGAACCCAGGAACAGAGACGAATTTAACTAATAAACTGTACCAATTGTCCCGACCAAAAATTCTACAAAAATTATACCATATAGATATATGAGTATAGTTCCAGGGAAAATTTACGGAACTGGATTTTGAGTTTCATAACTCAAGATACGATTTTTAAAGTGACTAGTACGCAGATTGGCAGCTTGTCTGGGAAATTTTTAATAAGTGGTTTGAAGTCTGTTAACACCTCGTGTTCGACTCCGGCGACTGTCTCGGGTTCGGGGTGTTACATAACATTTATACTTGCCCCTAGATCAGCTAAAGTATTATTCACAGATAAACTACCAATTAAGTAAGGAATTGTAAAACTCCCTGGATCTTTCAATTTGTTAGGTAGCTTATTCTTCAGAATAGCTAAGTAGATTGCATTGAGTTCCACATGCGATGTAGCTTCTAATTTCCTTTTATTGCTCAAAAGTTCCTTTAAGAATTTTGCTGAGTTAGACATCTGCGAAAGAACTTCAATAAAGGGTAAGTTAATATGTAATTTCTTTAAGAGTTTGACAAACTTACCGAATTGTTCTTTTATTCTGTCTTTCGTCATCGCTTTAGGATATGGCACACGAGGTTCATGATTCGTACTTACCTGTTTGGGATCATTATTGTTTACCTCTTCTCGTTCCTATGTTCATCGCGTTATTTTGCTGTAATTCTGGCTCAGGTGTAATGAATCCTTCCTTATCTTGGGCACTAATTGCATTGAGGTGTTCCCTCAGATTAGGTTCAGTTTTTTTAGTAAGCTACCTTGTGGTCGTTCGGAGATTAGTTTGGATAGCTGGCCTATCTGAGTTTCGAGTCCTTGGATCGATGCTTGTTGATTCTTAAGTGTTGTCTCAGTATTTTGGAAAAGGGTTTCTGACACCGAGATAAATTTAAAAAGCATCTCTTCAAGGTTTGGTTTCTTTTCTTGTTGATAAGGTGGCTGTTGAAAACCCTGAGGATTTTGTGGCTTTTGATTCCCTTGACCACCCCAGGAGAAATTTGGGTGGTTCCTCCAACCTGCATTATAGGTATTACTGTATGGGTTATTTTGAGATCTAAAGTTATTGTTACCCATATAATTGACTTGTTCTGTAACACCCGAACCCGAGACCGACACCGGAGTCGGACACGAGATGTTAACAAACTTTGAAAAATTTTTCCAGACACTGCCCAGTCTGAGTACTAGTCGCTTCAAAAATCATATCTTGAGTTTCACAACTCAAAAATCAGTTTTGTGATTTTTTCCTGAAACTAGACTCATGTCCCCACCTATGTATTTTTTTCTAGAATTTTTGGTTGGGCCAATTAGTACAGTTTATTAGTCAAAGTCTCCCATGTTACAGGGGTCGACTACACTGACCTTTTCCCATTACGACTTGGATATCTCTCTGCACAGAGCTTCAATACTGATGCCGTTTGTTTCTATGGAAACTAGACTCAGAGAGGAATCCATACATATATGGTATGACCCCTAATTATCTCTGGTCAATTTATAGTTAATTTCCAAAGTCGGAACAGGGAATCCAGAAACTGTTCTGGACCTGTTCCACAAGAACCCGAATATCTCTTACTGTACTGTTCATATGATTGTTTCGTTACTTTCATATGAAAGTAGATTCATCAAGGTTCGATTACATAATTTGTTAACTATTTAATTCCACTCCTACGAATTCTTGTGATTTTTCCAATCCACACCACTGCTGCTGTCAGCCTCTGTTTTCAAAGTAAACCTTACCTATTTTCGGGGTTTCATGGACCAACTAGGGCCTTGTCATACATATGCCCACATATGATCATACTTAGCCATTCCAATGGCTGATCATTTGCTCAAAACTTCCATTCCAACTATAGTTACATCATGAAACCATCTATACATTCATAAACACGAATGGTCTAACGCCATACTCCACTTCTACAAGCCATTTTCGCATGGCTGTACACTTATACATTTCATAAAGTATTCGAAAAACAACAATGGGTAGTCCTATACATGCCATATCAAAATTCAACCAAAATAGTACCCAAAAGAGCCTTTGATAGTGTGGGCGACTTCGACTTCAAGATCCCGAGTCCGATAGCTGGAGAACCAAAAATCTATAAAACAGAGGAGCAGTGTAACGAGTAAGCAATTTATGCTTAGTAAGTTTTGAGCAAGGAATTCCAGCATAAACAAAGAATAACACACATTTAGCTAAACGGAATATTTCATAATACGCAATTTACCGATACCAAACTTGCTTCACAACATTAACAACCCTTATGTACATACACAATAGACTAACTTAGCCGAAGGCCGGTAGCTCGTTTATCAACTGAGCGAACATTTATTTGTAAGGGCTCGATTAAATTCAACACATACGTAACATATCCCCATATTGGGATGTTTTTCGAGTATTCGCTGGAATTTTACAGCAAGCTCATTCATTACCAAATCACGTACCTTCGGGATTTAACCGGATATAGCTCCTCGTTCAAATGCCTTCGGGACATAGCCCGGTTTTAGTAACTCACACAATGCCTTCGGGACATAACCCGGATTTAATAACTCGCACGAATGCCTTCGGGACTTAACCCGGATTTAGTATCTCGCACAAAGGCCTTCGGGGCTTAACCCGGAATTTGTATCTCGCACAAATGCCTTCGGATCTTAGTCCGGATATATTCACTTAGCACAAAGCCTTCGGGACTTAGCCCGGACAGCATTCAATTAATCATGCACATCTAACAATAATTCATGGCACATTCATATTTCATTTTCATTTGCGAAACTCAACCACAAGGCACATATCGTCCTTGCACATTCGGCTCAATAGCCTCACATAGAGCATGATTTAATCACATCGTAATTTAAGCTCTCTTACTCAAGAACTTACCTCGGGTGTTGTCGAACGATTCCGCTAGCTATTCAACCACTTTTTCCTTCCCTTTATCGGATTTATTTCCCCTTTGCTCTTGAGCTTAATTAAACAAATAAATTGATTTCATCATTTAGGCATCAAAAAGATGAACACAAGGCACTTAGCCCATATTTATACATTAGACATTAAAGTCTCATACATGCAAAAATCATGCATCAACACAACATATTAGCTAATTTCTTTCCCCTTGGCCGAATATGCATGTCTATTTTTGGGGTCGATTTCAACACTTAATACACACATATACACACTAGTAAAGCATCCTCCCCCTTTTCATCAATTTAACACATGCATTGCTCATTAACATGCAAAGTTACATTCGGCCTTAGCACACATCTTGCTAGCCGATTCTTCTCCATTTAGCAACCAATGCACATATGTGCTCACACAAAAATGCTAAAAAGGAGGTTCAAGAATCATCAAGCCATCATCACATGCATCATTAACAAGCTTCATATTTTGCATGCAATGGCATTAACACAACCTCCACCTAGGCCGAATCTTAACTCATCCTCATGCCTCATCACCACAACATCAAACACCAACCAAGAATGATGCATCCATGGTCAAGTGCCAATTCCATCACATAGCAAGATTTAGACCATGGGCTAGGTAGAACTCAAGCTAACAACTAAAACATGCATGCATCTCATGGAACATCATCAAACATACCTTAGCCTAGCTACATGCATGGCCGAATCTCTTCACCTTTCTTCTTCTTTCCTCCTTAAAATTTTTGGCCAAGGATGAACCAAAGGATGAGAAAATTTTTTCTTTGTTTTTCTTTCTAATTTAGGCTAAATGAAGGTGAGAAAAGGATGAACAAAGATCTTCTCCTCTCTTTTCTTTAGCTCACGGCAATGGGGGGGGAAAGAATCAACTACACACTTTTTTTTTGTGTATTCATCATACTCCTTTTCATTATTTAATTTCCATGCCTATTATTTTATTTTTTTCCACCTATGATGCACCAACAAAACATGTCTATGACATGTCTTGGCCATCAAACTTGGTCTACCAGGCTTGTCATGGCCGGCCACTACTAGTAGGGGGGGAATTTGACATGCAAGTCCCCCCTTTGTCCACATGCACTAATAGGTCCTCACACATTGACCTATGACATTTTAGAATTTTCTCACATAAGTCCTATTGACTAAATTCACATGAAATCAACCAAATTGAAGCTTGAAATTTTCACACATTCATAATTACATATTCTAGACAATAAGTATCACATTCAAACATTTCGGTGACTCGGTTTAGCAGTCCCGAAACCACTTCCCGACTAGGGTCAACTTTGGGCTGTCACAACTCTCCCCCACTTAAGAAATTTTCGTCCCCGAAAATCTTACCGGTAAATAAGTTTGGGTATCGTTCTTTCATCGAGCTCTCGGTCTCCCAAGTAGCTTCCTCGATCCCGTGTTTGAGCCATAACACCTTTACTAGCGGAACTCTTTTGTTTCGCAACTCCTTCACTTCACGAGCTAGGATACGCATCGGTTCTTCTTCATATCTCATGTCGACTTGAATTTCAACCTCTGATGGGCTAATTATATGCGATGGATCAGATCGATAGCGTCGAAGCATCGAAACATGAAAGACGCAATAAATCTTTTCTAGCTCCGGGGGCAAAATCAATCTATACGCAACCGGACCAACTCGTTCGGAGATTTCGTACGGCCCAATGAATCTTGGGCTCAACTTGCCCTTACGGCCGAACCTAAGTATCTTTTTCCAAGGTGAAACCTTAAGGAACACTTTGTCTCCCACCTGATACTCGATGTCTTTTCGTTTCAAATCTGCGTACGACTTCTGACGATCCGTGGCTACCTTCAGACTTTCACGGATTACCTTTACTTTCTATTCAGCATCTTTAATCAAATCAACTCCGAAAATTTTACTTTCACCGAGCTCGGTCCAAAACAATGGTGTACGGCATTTACGACCGTACAAAGCCTCGTAAGGTGCCATCTTAATACTTGATTGAAAACTATTGTTGTAAGCGAATTCAATCAAAGGTAAATACCGTTCCCATGAACTACTGAACTCGAGGATGCAACATCTCAACATATCCTCAAGTATCTGAATTATCCGTTCGGATTGACCATCGGTTTGGGGGTGAAAAGCAGTGCTAAAATGCAGCTTGGTACCCAGAGCTTCTTGCAATTTCTTCCAAAATCGTGAGGTGAATCTCGAATTCGCAACTGATAATAGCCCGATCTCAAATCTATTTTTGAGAACACTGAGGCTCCCTTCAGTTGGTCGAACAAATCATCGATGCGCGGCAACGGATATTTGTTCTTTATCGTCACTTTATTCAGCTGACGATAGTCAATGCACAACCTCATGGTTCCGTCCTTCTTTTTCACGAACAATACTGGTGCACCCCAAGGTGAGAAACTTGGTCGAGCGAAACCTCTATCCGTCAGTTCTTGCAACTGAGCTTTCAACTCCTTTAACTCGGTTGGTGCCATACGATACGGAGCTATCGAAATCGGCATAGTCCCAGGTACAAGCTCAATACCAAACTCTACCTCCCGAACAGGTGGGAAACCCGGTAATTCTTCCGGAAAAACATCCGGGTATTCACAAACCACCTGTTCAGATTCGGGTTTCTTTTCTAATTCTTTGTCATCAAGTACATACGCAAGGTATGCTTCGCACCCTTTTCTTACATATTTCTGTGCCAACATTGCTGATATTACAGCTGGCATCCCCTCCAAGTCCGCAGACTCAATTCGGACTACTTCGTTATTTGCGCACCTCAAATCAATAGTCTTGCTCTTTCAATTCACAATCGCATCATGCGCGGTCAACCAATCCAAACCAAGGATAACATCAAATTCATCAAACGGCAAAAGCATCAAGTCCGCCGGAAAACAGGAACCTCGAATTTCCAGGGGACATTTCTCACACACTTTGTCGACAAGCACGTAATGACCCAAGGGATTTGACACCCGAATTACAAACTCAGTAGACTCAATAGGTAAAGTCTTACTGGATGCTAAGGTTTCACATATGTAAGAATGAGTAGAACCGGGGTCAATCAAAGCAATTACATTAGTATCAAAGAGACTGAATGTACCGGTAATAACATCAGGCGAAGAAGCATCCTCGCGGGCACGTATAGCATAAGCTCTAGCAGGCGCACGAGCTTCGGATCTGGTTATATCATCTCTGGATCCTCTCTGACCACCACTAGCATTGCCCGTATTTCCAGATGGTCTACCTCGAGCAGTGGTAGCACCCGGTTTCCCACTCTGATTTTCATTCTGTTCAAACAACCTCGGGCAATCTTTAATGAAGTGGTCAACTGATCCGCACTTGTAACAGGAGCGATCAGGGAATCTACAACTCCCCGAATGCCATTTACCGCAATATCGACATTTCGTTCTATCTCGACGTTCATTCCCAACACTGGCGACCGAAGTGCCTCGTGTACCCACAGGGGGTCGATCACGATCTCGTCTAAAAAGGCCCGAAGTGCCTCTAAACTGGCCCGCATCATCTCGAAATCTCTTCGATGTCTGTTGAAGAGACCTTCCCGAGGATCTTTTACGAAACTCTCCAGTTCCCTCATCAACTCTTTGCTTTTCTTTTCTAAGCTCTTCGGCTTTACAAGCTCGTTCAACAAGTACCACGAACTCTCGTATTTCAAGAACGCCAACGAACATTTTTATATCTTCATTCAGCCCATCCTCGAAGCGTTTACACATAATAGCTTCGGACGAAACACATTCCCGAGCGTATTTGCTAAGTCTAACAAATTTTCGCTCGTAATCAGTAACCGACATGGAGCCTTGCTTAAGCTCAAGAAATTCCTTCCGTTTTTGATCAACAAATCTCTGACTGATATACTTTTTCCGAAACTCAGTTTGGAAAAACTCCCAAGTTACTTGCTCTCGGGGCACAACAGAAGTCAGAGTACTCCACCAATAGTAGGCAGAATCACGTAGCAAGGAGATAGCACACTTTAGGCATTCATCGGGTGTACAAGATAGCTCATCGAGTACCCGGATAGTGTTGTCCAGCCAAAATTCAACTTGCTCGGCATCATCGCTATCCATAGCCTTAAATTCAGTAGCCCCATGTTTTCGGATTCTGTCAACTGGGGCTTATTTGACCTTATTTGGTCCGTTACCGGTGGTATTGTAGGTGCGGGGGTAGTATTTGTCGGGAATGGAGGTTGTGGAACACCACATTAGTTCGAATGTATTGGTTGAACCAATCATTCATCACGCTATAGAATGCTTGTCTAGCTTCATCATTCGGATTACTAGCATTAGGTTGAGAGTCTGCCGGCACTGTCCCTTGTGCGGGAGCAGGCGCTACACTCTCAAGATCATCAGCTACCTCTCGGTCACGATCGGGATCCATTACTATAAACACATTTACAATTGTCAGAAATCACCACACTATCAAGTAATCACATAAAATGGCATGTATAGCTAGACCCAACACATTACGGTAGTCCTAGAATCGACTAAACCGTGGCTCTGATACCAATTTAATGTAACACCCCGAACCCGAGACCGACACCGGAGTCAGACACGAGATGTTAACAAACTTTGAAAAATTTTTCCAGACACTGCCCAGTCTGAGTACTAGTCGCTTCAAAAATCATATCTTGAGTTTCACAACTCGAAAATCAGTTTTGTGATTTTTCCCTGAAACTAGACTCATGTCCCCACCTATGTATTTTTTTCTAAATTTTTGGTCGGGCCAATTAGTACAGTTTATTAGTCAAAGTCTCCCATGTTACAGGGGTCGACTACACTGACCTTTTCCCATTACGACTTGGATATCTCTCTGCACAGAGCTTCAATACTGATTCCGTTTGTTTCTATGGAAACTAACTCAGAGAGGAATCCATACATATATGGTATGACCCCTAATTATCTCTGGTCAATTTATAGTAATTTCCAAAGTCGGAACAGGGAATCCAGAAACTGTTCTGGCCCTGTTCCACAAGAACCCGAATATCTCTTACTGTACTGTTCATATGATTGTTTCGTTACTTTCATATGAAAGTATATTCATCAAGGTTCGATTACATAATTTGTTCACTATTTAATTCCACTCCTACAATTCTTGTGATTTTTCCAATCCACACCACTGCTGCTGTCAGCCTCTGTTTTCAAAGTAAACCTTACCTATTTTCGGGGTTTCATGGACCAACTAGGGCCTTGTCATACATATGCCCACATATGATCATACTTAGCCATTCCAATGGCTGATCATTTGCTCAACACTTCCATTCCAACTATAGTTACATCATGAAACCATCTATACATTCATAAACACGAATGGTCTAATGCCATACTCCACTTCTACAAGCCATTTTCGCATGGCTGTACACTTATACATTTCATAAAGTACTCGAAAAACAACAATGGGTAGTCCTATACATGCCATATCAAAATTCAACCAAAATAGTACCCAAAAGAGCCTTTGATAGTGTGGGCGACTTCGACTTCAAGATCCCGAGTCCGATAGCTGGAGAACCAAAAATCTATAAAACAGAGGAGCAGTGTAACGAGTAAGCAATTTATGCTTAGTAAGTTTTGAGCAAGGAATTCCAGCATAAACAAAGAATAACACACATTTAGCTAAACGGAATATTTCATAATACGCAATTTACCGATACCAAACTTGCTTCACAACATTAACAACCCTTATGTACATACACAATAGACTAACTTAGCCGAAGGCCGGTAGCTCGTTTATCAACTGAGCGAACATTTATTTGTAAGGGCTCGATTAAATTCAACACATACGTAACATATCCCCATATTGGGATGTTTTTCGAGTATTCGCTGGAATTTTACAGCAAGCTCATTCATTACCAAATCACGTACCTTCGGGATTTAACCGGATATAGCTCCTCGTTCAAATGCCTTCGGGACATAGCCCGGTTTTAGTAACTCACACAATGCCTTCGGGACATAACCCGGATTTAATAACTCGCACGAATGCCTTCGGGACTTAACCCGGATTTAGTATCTCGCACAAAGGCCTTCGGGGCTTAACCCGGAATTTGTATCTCGCACAAATGCCTTCGGATCTTA
Organism: Gossypium hirsutum; assembly: GCF_007990345.1. Taxonomy (NCBI): domain Eukaryota; kingdom Viridiplantae; phylum Streptophyta; class Magnoliopsida; order Malvales; family Malvaceae; genus Gossypium; species Gossypium hirsutum. The sequence goes on from NC_053424.1 coordinate 26,925,407, forward strand.
GTCCGGATATATTCACTTAGCACAAAGCCTTCGGGACTTAGCCCGGACAGCATTCAATTAATCATGCACATCTAACAATAATTCATGGCACATTCATATTTCATTTTCATTGCGAAACTCAACCACAAGGCACATATCGTCCTTGCACATTCGGCTCAATAGCCTCACATAGAGCATGATTTAATCACATCGTAATTTAAGCTCTCTTACTCAAGAACTTACCTGGGTGTTGTCGAACGATTCCGCTAGCTATTCAACCACTTTTTCCTTCCCTTTATCGGATTTATTTCCCCTTTGCTCTTGAGCTTAATTAAACAAATAAATTGATTTCATCATTTAGGCATCAAAAAGATGAACACAAGGCACTTAGCCCATATTTATACATTAGACATTAAAGTCTCATACATGCAAAAATCATGCATCAACACAACATATTAGCTAATTTCTTTCCCCTTGGCCGAATATGCATGTCTATTTTTGGGGTCGATTTCAACACTTAATACACACATATACACACTAGTAAAGCATCCTCCCCCTTTTCATCAATTTAACACATGCATTGCTCATTAACATGCAAAGTTACATTCGGCCTTAGCACACATCTTGCTAGCCGATTCTTCTCCATTTAGCAACCAATGCACATATGTGCTCACACAAAAATGCTAAAAAGGAGGTTCAAGAATCATCAAGCCATCATCACATGCATCATTAACAAGCTTCATATTTTGCATGCAATGGCATTAACACAACCTCCACCTAGGCCGAATCTTAACTCATCCTCATGCCTCATCACCACAACATCAAACACCAACCAAGAATGATGCATCCATGGTCAAGTGCCAATTCCATCACATAGCAAGATTTAGACCATGGGCTAGGTAGAACTCAAGCTAACAACTAAAACATGCATGCATCTCATGGAACATCATCAAACATACCTTAGCCTAGCTACATGCATGGCCGAATCTCTTCACCTTTCTTCTTCTTTCCTCCTTAAAATTTTTGGCCAAGGATGAACCAAAGGATGAGAAAATTTTTTCTTTGTTTTTCTTTCTAATTTAGGCTAAATGAAGGTGAGAAAAGGATGAACAAAGATCTTCTCCTCTCTTTTCTTTAGCTCACGGCAATGGGGGGGGAAAGAATCAACTACACACTTTTTTTTTGTGTATTCATCATACTCCTTTTCATTATTTAATTTCCATGCCTATTATTTTATTTTTTTCCACCCATGATGCACCAACAAAACATGTCTATGACATGTCTTGGCCATCAAACTTGGTCTACCATGCTTGTCATGGCCGGCCACTACTAGTAGGGGGGGAATTTGACATGCAAGTCCCCCCTTTGTCCACATGCACTAATAGGTCCTCACACATTGACCTATCACATTTTAGAATTTTCTCACATAAGTCCTATTGACTAAATTCACATGAAATCAACCAAATTGAAGCTTGAAATTTTCACACATTCATAATTACATATTCTAGACAATAAGTATCACATTCAAACATTTCGGTGACTCGGTTTAGCGGTCCCGAAACCACTTCCCGACTAGGGTCAACTTTGGGCTGTCACATGTTCTTTTTCAGTTGTAGGATTGAAGGATTGGTATTCTGTATGCACACCTCCTCCGTTTGAGTCACACCTCCTTACTGGATGTACCTGCGTAGAACCAAGAAAACTATCGATCTTTTTATTGAGAAGTTCTACCTGATTAGAGAGCATTTTGACTGAATCGATGTTATAAACGCCGGTTGTTTTCGTCAGCTTTGTCCTCATAACTTGCCACTAATAGTTGTTTAGTGACATCTCCTCTATGAATTGATAGGCATCTTCCAGTGTGTACTGTTGATGGTTCCTCCAGCAGCTACGTCAATCATTTGTCTTGTCGAGGGATTCACACCATTGTAGAACGTTTGAACTTGCAACCAAAGCGGTAACCCATGGTGAGGGCACCTTCTCAGTAAGTCCTTGTATCTCTCCCATGCATTGTAAAGTGTTTCTAAATCCAGCTACACAAAAGAAGAGATACCATTACGTAATTTAGCCATTTTAGCTGGCGGAAAATATTTTTGTAAAAATTTCTCGGTCATTTGTTTCCAAGTAGTGATAGACCCTCGTGGTAACGAGTTCAACCACTGATTGGCTTTGTTTCTCAGTGAAAAGCGAAATAACCGAAGACGAATGGCATCATCAGAAACGCCATTGATTTTGAATGTATCACAAAATTCAAGAAAATTCGCCAAGTGCGTGTTGGGATCCTCATCCTGCAAACCATCAAACTGAACAAACTACTGTATCATCTGAATTGTGTTAGGTTTTAGTTCAAAATTATTCGCAGCAATAGCAGGTCTAACTATACTAGACTCAGTTCCTGTTAAAGAAGGTTTAGCATAGTCATACATAGTACATGGAGCAGGATTTTGATTAGCTGCAATTGCAAGAGGCAGCTGATTGCCTGGGTTTTCGGCCATCTCTTCGGTTGGGGTTTGAGTATCGTCCTCAGGCTCGTTCTCCATGTATCGTAAACTAAGCCTTATTTCTCTTTGATTTCTACGAACTGTGCGATCGATTTCTTCGTCAAAAAGTAATGGTCCTGACGGGTTTCTTCTAGTCATAAACTATAAAAACCTGCCAAGAGAGAAAAAGTAAATTAATAAATAATAAAATAAAATAAAATTGCAAGAAAAATAAATGGCTAAAGTAATAAAAATTTAGTGTTCCTAATATTTCAGTTCCCCGGCAACGGCGCCAAAAATTTGATCGCGTGACTCGTAACAAGTAATAAATATTTATAATGAAGATCAAACCTAGACTAACTATTATCACGACGAAAAGGCAAGCGCACCTATCGAACAATAGTATAGTAACGACAAGACCGAGATATCGTACCCAAGGGAACCAAAAGTACTAGTAATAACTATCTTTTTATTATCTAGCCTAGGAATAAAAGAATTTGTTTATTAAACTAATTATCTAAACTACTTAACTAATTTAATTAAAGCGAAGAGAAAATTTGGGAAAAGACTTGAAGAGAAGCAATTGATAAAGAAGACACCCAAGGAGGAATCCACCTAGATTTCACTTGTTAACTGACTTTGAACCGGACGATTTATTCACTTGACTTGATCTGTGAGACTCTCTAACCTATGTTATTATCCCTTTTGAGAATAATAACGTCTAACCGTCAGTTGAATTAATCAAAATTTCTTTCTTAATTAAAACCCCTAGGGAAGCAGTAAATCACTCTATGGACTCCCATATTAGGTTTCACCCTAATCCGGCAAAATCTCGTAACCCTATTTCTAGGCGTTCGATCAACTCCGCTTAATTATGCCAAATCTACTCTTAGGCAGGGTCTATTCCTCCTCTACATAAGCACATCAAATCATGAATTAATACACGGAATATTAACTCAAGCATTAAGAACACATAATTAAGAATAAATCAAGTATTTATCATACAGTTCAGATAATAATAAGAAGATCCATCATAGGTTTTATCCTCCTTAGGTATCTAAAGGGTTTGGTTCATAATAAAATAAGAGTACATCTCAAAAGTATAAAAATAACAAAACATGAAGAAAACTCTAAAACCCCTGAAGGAATTCTGAGAGAGATCTTCAGTCTTGGAGTAGCTCCGGCTTTTGGGATGGATCGTCTGACTTCCTTCAAGTAATTCCTGGCATGTGGTTCTGTATTCTAGAAAAGTTCTGGAAGAGGCCCCCTTCTCTGGGTCATACTTAGGGTGTTTATATAGGCTTTAGATTAGCTTTCTTCCTCCCTAGGTACCCTTTTCCGTGTAAAATATAACTCTTTGAAAAAGGGACACGCCCGTGTGCCACGACTGTGTGACGTGATTGCCAGGCCTTGTTCGATCCGTTAAATTTCCACGATCGTGTGGGCTCAATGGCCAGGCCGTGTGAATCGTGTAAACCTTGGTCGACACCCCCAAAGGCCACGGGCGTGTAAGATGCCCGTGTGGTAAGGCTTAGGTCGTATGATCTTCTCGATTTGGTCTGTTTTGTCCCTTTTTAACTCATTTTTGGCTCCTTTTGACTCTTGGTGATCTCCTGAGTACAAAACATGAAATAACCGGATTAAGAGCACCAAAATTCACAAATCTAGTAGTAAACATCCATAAATATGCTAAGTATTTGGGGTAAAACTATGTATAATTTGGCATTTATCATTAGCATCTCTTCAAGGTTCGGCTTCTTTTCCTGTTGGTAAGATGGTTGTTGAAAACCCGGAGGATGTTATGACCTTTGATTCCCTTGACTACCCCACAAGAAGTTGGGATGGTTCCTCCAACCTGCATTATAAGTATTACTGTATGAGTTATTTTGAGGTCTAGAATTATTGTTACCCATATATTGAACTTGTTCGTCCTCAGTGCTGGGGTTGAAGGTTTGATATTCTGTGTGTACTCCTCCTCCATTTGAATCACATCTCATCACTGGATGAACCTGAGTAGAACCATATAAACCGTCAATATTTTTATTTAAAAGTTCTACTTGGTTAGATAGCATAGTATCCGCGTCGACGTTGAAAACATCGGCTGCTTTTGTTGGCTTTGTTCTCATGACTTGCCACTGATAGTTATTCAGTGACATCTCTTCAATAAATTCGTAAGCAACTTCAGGTGTTTTGTTATTGATAGTCCCACAAACAGTCGAGTCGATAAGTTGCCTTGTTGAGGGATTCACACTGTTGTAAAACGTTTGAACCTGCAACCATAAAGGTAACCCATGGTGAGGGCACTTTCTCAATAGATCATTGTATCTCTCCCATGCATCATAAAGTGTTTCTAGATCCATCTGCACAAAAGAAGAAATATCATTCCTCAACTTAGCTATTTTAGCCGGCGAAAAATATTTAAGTAAAAATTTTTTGGTTATTTGTTCCCAAGTAGTAATTGACCCTCGTGGTAACAAGTTCAACCACTGTTTAGTTTTGTTCCTCAATGAAAAGGGAAACAACCGAAGACGAATGACATCATTAGAAACACCATTGATTTTAAAAGTGTTACAAAACTCTAGAAAATTTGCAAAGTGAGTGTTTGGGTCCTCATCTTGCAAACCATCAAACTGAACAAATTATTGTATCATTTGAATCGTGTTAGGTTTCAGTTCAAAATTATTTGTAGTAATAGCAGGCCTAACTATACTCGACTCAGTTCCTCTGAAATTAGGTTTAGCATAATCATACATAGTGTATGAAGCAGGATTCTGATTTACTGGATCAGCAGCAATCGCAGAAGGTAGCGAATTTTCTTGATTTTCAGCCATCTCCTCGATTGTGGTGGAAATATCGTCCTCTTGCTCTTCCTCTATGTCACGTAGGCTTCACCTAATTTCTCTTCGGTTTCTGCAAGCTATGTGTTCTATCTCACTATCAAAAAGTAATGGTCTCGACGGGTTTCTTCTAGTCATAAACTATAAAAACCTACCAGAAGAAAAAAAAAATTAGTAAAATTAACAAAACTAAAATAAAATTGAAATTGCAATGAAATAAATGGCTAAAGTAATTAAAATTAAATATTCCTAATATCTTAGTTCCCCAGCAACGACGCCAAAAATATGATGTGAACAAATCTTGATAAGTTTTAAATTTATAATTGACCGTTCTTGAAAACTAACTATTATCACAACAAAGGCAAGCGCACCTTATCGAACAGTAGTATAGCTTATGGCAAGACCGGGATGTCGAGCCTAAGGGAACTAAAAGTAATAGTATTAACTTTCTTTTTATTATCTAACCTAAAAATAAGGGGTTTTCTTTATCTAAACTAATTATGAAACTAAGTATGCACAGAAAGTGAATTGGGGAAATAGCTTTTGGGAAAACTGAATGATTTGGACAATACCTAAGGAAAAATCCACCTAGACTTCACTTGTTATTGACACTGAATTAGACGATTTATTTATTTGACTTGATCTGTAGAAATCCCTAATTTATATTATTATCTCTCTCGAGACTAACAACGTCTAACCCTAGGTTGATTAATTGAAATCTCTTTCTAATTAAAACCCCTAGTGTTGCAGTAACTCGATTTATGGATTCCCTTATTAGGTTTCACCCTAATCCGACAAAATTATGTCACCCTATCTCTACGCGTGCAATCAACTCTGCTTAATTATGTTGGATCTACTCTTAAACAAGGACTTTTGCTCCTCTGAATAAGCACATCAAAACTTGAATTAATATCCTGAAATATGAAAGTAAGAATTAAGAACACATAATTAAGAACAAATCAAATATTTATCATATAATTCAGATAATAATAACAAGATCCGTCTTAGGTTTCATTCCCCTTAGGTATTTAGGGGGTTTAGTTCATATTTATGAAACAAAACATCTCAAAAGAATAAAGATAACAAAACATAAAGAAAACCCAAGAACTCATGAAGGGAATTGAAGGGAGATCTTCAGTCTTTAAGGTGAATCTGACTTTTGAGATGGATCAATCGGCTTCCTTTGAGTAATTCCTTGCCTCCTACTCTGTGTGTCCTCTTTAATCCTCCTCTATGTGTTTAAATAGGCTTTAGAATGCCTAAAAGCCTCAAGAGTGACCTTTTCCGAATAGGACTAGACTTGGGCTCGACAGGGACACGCCCGTGTGAGGTGGCTTAGGTCGTGTTGCAATCTGTTAAATAGACACGGGTGTGTGAACTACCCGTGTAAGGAAGTCCAGGCCGTGTTGATTTCCCACGTCGACCCATTTTCTCCGTTTTTGGCCCGTTTCTCGCTCTTTTTACTCTTCTATGCTCACCTAAATATAAAACATGAAATTAAAGGATTAAGAGCATAGAATTCCACAAATCTGATGATAATTTATCCAAAAATATGCTAAGCATGAGATAAAAATATGTATAAATTACGACTTATCAATATGAAATTTGAAAATGTATATAAAATGTAAGTTTAATTGTTTAGTAAGCCTGGTAATGCTCTATAACCCTATTCTAGCATTGAATACGGGTGAGTGGTGTTGCAAACCGTCTAAACACAAAACTCATCACTATGCTCTCGTTGCGCACTCTGACCTCGGAACATTACCATATCATACTAAACCTTAAAATTTTGCATACATACCTAAAACACTTAACCACTGAACCAGATCAATTTACTTTTCCATTACACACACAAACAAAATGTCATATTCAGAAAGTCAAATCATTCACAACAATAGCACACAAAGTCAACAATATTACACAACTATACCTGACTCAATGTCGTCGAGGGCAGTCCTTAATCTGATGCCCCGTTGACCCACCTCTAAGACACACTCCCAACTTTTTCCAAAAATTGCCCAAATGACACTTCTTACGGTGGTCACAAAATGGAGCAGTCGCACCAATACTGGAACCTCTCACATTACTCTTGCAGATATTTCGCTAAGACCTGACATGCATCGTAGATCGGGGCTTCAACCTCGAAGGACTACGATCTCTTTTCTTCCTACAACCCGCACGCCTACCTTGAACCATTTCTCTAGTTCTCTCTATACTAGCCTCGAAGACTTTCTCTAACACTTCTTTCATAATCGAATCATTGCCTCAGTGTGAAACTCTGAGTCATTTCTACTCAAAGTTGGTAGAACCGCATTGACTTCTGACTCTTGAACAGACACACGCCCCGAAGAAGTCGACGACTCCTCGGGTGTCTCACCAGACTAACCCTTACGATCTTGCTTATCAACAGAATCCATATTGAACTTCAACTTAACCTTAAGAATCTACAATACCAAAATCGAACACAAAGATAATTGTCTAAACATTACAATTCTAACATTACAGAACTAATTTGACAAGTTCAGAGTTTCGCACGGACTAGCATCGGAGTCTCAGACATTTTATTTTCTCAAAAAAAATTTCAAAACATTGTGGCACAATTTTTTCAGAAAATTTTTTTAACACACGCGCACTCAGATACGTAAAAACACAGGCCGAGTTTTTGTAAACTTGGCTCGAATACCACCAAATGTAACGCCCCAAAACCTGGCCTAGAAGTTTGGACCGAATCCTGGAGTATACATTGGCCACCAAAAGTGGCGGAAACAAAAAATTTAATTCAAACCAAGAAAACCTTTTTGTTCGTTATGTTTGAAACAATATTAGACCAGTATCAAGCATTCAGAAATAAAATCCACAGTTTCTAAAGTTCAATCCAAATAACACATTATGAAAGTCTAGCATAAAAACTTGTACCATAGTTTATATAATCATTCTACAAACCGACTTAAAATTAACCGTATAAAACTTATGAGATTATACTTAAACCAAATCAAACCGTATCTTTCTGAGACCTCTAGTATACCGAGTCCAACTCTAGAACACGGAAAGTACCTGAAAGGAAATACACTATAGAAATGAGCTACGCGAGCTCAATGTGAGTCCGAAACATGAACAAACGGAAAAAGGCGGAGTGACACAATAAATACTTCAGACAAGCATGTGCATAAAAATATCTCTTATAAAAGTCTCAATCGGTATGTCAAATACAGCAACAAACCACAAAAATAACTTTCTAGTCATATGCAATAATCAGATCATATTACATGACATTAACTATATTGCAAATAACTAGAAGTTCACAAAAACAGACAAAATGTTCTGACAAACAGACGTATATTTAGATTTGAATAGATGCACAAGTCAAAATCCCACCCCACCAACTAAACACCACTTCATCCATCCAGCACACCACATAAGGGCAATGGTAGGCTCGTCCACCATGCACACCACAAAGTGGAACTAAGCCACTTGAGTAACTATATACAACTGAGCTGATATACGTATAGGATAGTAAGGTAAACCGTTGTACAAAAGTATCGTAGTTAAAACTGCTAAGTCTGTCTTCCCTCCCTTCAAAACCAGATCCCAAAATTTTTGTGCTATGCAACAATGCACACATTATGCTGACAATATACAGAAACAAACATTAACATTTCCAATTGAACAGATTTAGATTTGATTACACTTGTATTCTAATATTCAATTACGACAACAATAATAACCTCATACTTATTCATCACATAAACGAGCCCATAAACACATACATATACACGAACCAACCTAAATCGAGTCTCAAGCACACTTACCTAGGCTTGAACAAGGGTCGAATTACACAAAAACATAAAACACATATAGTTTATGACTCAAAACAAAAATTCTGTAAAATAGGGCCACATGGTCGTGTGCCCCGGCCATGTGGAAGTGCCGAGGCCGAGTGGGGGTCTATAAGCCCATGTGAAGGCTACACACGCCCATGTGAAGGGGAGACATGCCCATGTAACTCACTGTCCAAAAATGCTAAAAATTAAGAACAGATGAGACACAGCCGTGTGGAGATCTCACATGCCCGTGTGGTACACCTGCCCGTGTGGTCAAGCCGTGTGGTACCAAAATTCACCCAAAAGCCCTAATCCCCAATTTCACATGGTCAAGTAAGCCACCCATCTGGGACACACGCCTGTGTGGCCACTCTTATGGTCAAGAAACCACATCGAAATAGCCTGAAATTCATGCTTTTGATGTCGAAATGATCCCTAACCATTGGTGACCCCTAACCATTGGTGACCCAGAATTATGCCAAAACATACAAAATTTCATGCATCCGAAACAATATGATTTTTCAAATAACCAATCTCATAAACACCCAAGACATTATCAAATTTCACCTCAATTCGATACCAAAGTTAAACCATTTCAAAACACACACCTTAGACCGCGATATTAAGCAACAAAGACCAATCGATTCGCCCTCACCAACTGTTCGGAAACCTCAATTTCACACATAAACTTAAACTATAAGAACTTTAATTAATAAATAATAGAAGTAGATGCAATTCTATCATAAACCCTCATGAACAAAACTTACCTTCTTCACCTCCGGTAAAACAAAACACACAAGGATGATCAGTCCTGACAGACAACACATAACGTATATAAAACGAAAGAAACAAGAAACAAACGAAATTGGACTTTGGAAAGAACAAAAAAGGAACAATGGGGAAGAAAAAATAAAAAGTAAAAGCAAAAGAATGTAAAATTATTTTCTATTTAAAAGTTAGCTTCCTCTTTTAAAACAAAAATAAAATAACATAAAAACAAATAATATCAAAAATACTCACAGGGATTTGAACACGAGACCCAGAGATACACTAACACATGACTTACCACAGACTAGCAGACCCATTCTGACATTAAAACGCAAAACTGAACTCAAACATTCAACCCACCCATTGACCTTAACCACAAACCTTAAAACTTCTAACCCCAGATTTTGGGATGTTACAACTCATCCTTCCTTAAAGAAATTTCGTCCCCGAAATTTCCAACTGATAGAACAACCATCTAAAAACAAAACTCACCACTACGATATTACTGTGCACTCTGACCTTGGAACACTACCATATCATACTAAACCTTAAAATTTCGCATACATACCTAGAACACTTAACCTCTAAACCAGATGAATTTACTTTTCTATTACACACACAAACACAATGCCATATTCAGACAGTCAAATCATTCACAACAATAGCAAACCAAGTCAAGAATATTACACAACCATACCTGACTCAATGTCGCTGAGGGTAGTCCCTAATCCGATGCCCCATGGACCCATATTTGAGACAAGCTGCCAACTTTTTCCAACAATTTCCTGGATGATGCTTCTTACAATGCTCACAAAACGGAGTGCTTGCACCACTACTAGAACCTCCCACATTACTCTTATTGACATTTTGCTGAGACCTGACATCTTCGCAGATCGAGGTTCCAACCTCGAAGGACTACGATCTCTTTTCTTCCCACAAGCTGCACAACTACCTTGAACCATTTCTCTAGTTCTCTCTAACTAGCCTCGAAGACATTCCCTAACACTTCTCTCACAACTCTAGTCAATGCCTCACTACCAACCTCCGGGTCATCGCCACCCGAAGCTACCTGAACCGCATTGACTTCCCACTCCTAAACAGACACATGTCCCGGAGAAGCCAACTACTCCTCGAGTGTCTCACCAGACTGACTCTTACGATTTTGCTTATCACCAGAATCCATATCAAACTTCAAATTAACCTTAATAATCTACAATACCAAAATTGAACACAAAGGTAATTGTCTAAACATTACCATTCTAATATTCCAAAACTAATTTGACAAGTTTAGAGTTTCGCACAGACCAGCATCGAAGTTTCAGACATTTTATTTTCTTAAGAACTTTTCGAAACACTGTGGCACAATTTTTTTAGAAATTTTTTTTAAACACGCGCATACACGGATACGCAAAAACACAAGCCAAGTTTTTGTAAACCTAGCTTACCACTAAATGTAACGCCCTAAAACCCAGCCTAGAAGTTTGGACCGAATCCTAGAGATTACATTGGCCACCAAAAGTGGCTAAAATAAAAACTTTAATTCAAACCAAGAAAACCTTTTTGTTCGTTATGTTTGCAACAATATTAAACCGGTGTCAAGCATTCAGAAATAAAATCCACAGTTTCTAAAGTTTAATCAAAATAACGCATTACGAAAGTCCAGCATAAAAACTTGTACCATAGTTTATATAATCATTTTACAAACTAACTTAAAATTAATCGTATAAAACTTATGAGATTTTACTTAAACCAAATCAAACAGTATCTTTTTGAGACCTCCGGCATATTGAGTCCAACTTCAGAACACGAAAAGTACCTGAAAGGAAAGACACTATAGAGATGAGCTACGTGAGCTCAGTGTGAGTCTGAAACATGAACAGACGGCAAAATACAGAGTGACACATTAAATACTTCAGGCAAGCATGTGCATAAAAATATCACTTACAAAAGTCTCAATCGGTATGTCAAATACAATATCAAACCATAGAAATGACTTTCCAGTCATATGTAATAATCAGATCATATTACATGACATTAACTATATTGTAAATAACCAGAAGTTCATACAAATAGATAAAATGTTTTAACAAATAGACGTATATTTAGAATCAAACAGATGCACAAGTCAAAATCCCACCCCACTAACCAAACACCACTTCGTCCATCCAGCACACCACATAAGGGCTATGGTAGGCCCGTCCACTATGCACACCACATAGGACTATAATAGGTTCATCCACCCAACACACCACAATGCAGAACTAAGCCACTTGGGTAACTGTATATAGCTGAGTAGATATACGTATAGGATAGTGTGGTAAACCGCTGTACCAAAGTATCGCAGTTAAAATTGCTAAGTTTGTCTTCCCTCTCTTCAAAACCAGATCCTAAAATTTTCATGCTATGCAACAATGCACCACTTACGCCGATAATATACAGAAAATACATTAACATTTCCAGTTGAACAGATTCGGATTTGATTACACTTGTATTCTAATATTCAATTACGACAACAATAATAAACTCATACTTATTCATCACATAAACGAGCAATAAAATTAAAGCTCATAAACACATATGTATACGAACCAACCAAAATCGAGTCTTAAACACACTTACCGAGGCTTGAATGAGGATCGGATTACACAGAAACATAAAACATATAGTTTATGACTCAAAACAAAAATTCTGTAAAATAAGGCAACATAGTCGTGTGCCCCAGCCGTGTGGAAGTGCCCAGGCTGTGTTAGGGTCTACACGCCCATGTGAAGGCCACACACGCCCTTGTGGAGAGGACACAAGCCCTTGTAACTCACTGTCTAAAAATGCTAAAAATGAATAATAGAGGAAACACGACCGTGTGGAGATCTCATAGGCCCGTGTGGTACACATGCCCGTGTGGTCAGGCCGCGTGGCACCAAAATTCACCCAAAAACCCTGATTCCCAATTTCACACGGCTGTGTGAGCCACCCATGTGGGACAAATGCCTGTGTGGCCACAATACTACACTGAAACAGCCTAAAATTCATGCTTCTGATGTCGAAATGATCCCCAACCATTGGTAACCTAGAATAATGCCAAAACATATAGAATTTCATGCATCAGAAAAAATATGATAATTCAAATAACCAATCTCATAAACACACTAGACATTATCGAATTTCACCATAATTCGATACCGAAGTTAAATCGTTTCAGAACACAAACTTTAGAACGCGATATCAAGCAACAAAGACCAATCGATTCACCCTCACCAATTGTTCGAAAACCTCAATTTCACACATAAACTTAAACTATAAGAACTGCAATTAACAAATAATAGAAGCAGAAGCAATTCTATCGTAAACTCTCATGAACAAAACTTACCCACTTCACCTCTGATAAAACGAAACACACAAGGACGATTGGTCTTGACAGACAACACGTAACGTATATAAAACGAAAGAAATAAGAAAAAAAATGAAATTGGACTTTGGAAAGAACAAAAAATGAACAATAGAAGCTATCGTAAACTCTCATGAACAAATAATAGAAGCAGAAGCAATTCTATCGTAAACTCTCATGAACAAAACTTACCCACTTCACCTCTGATAAAACGAAACACACAAGAACGATTGATCTTGACAGACAACACGTAACGTATATAAAATGAAAGAAATAAGAAAAAAATGAAATTGGACTTTGGAAAGAACAAAAAACGAACAATGGGGAAGAAAAAATAAAAAGTAAAAGCAAAAGAACGTAAAATTATTTCCTATTTAAAAGTTAACTTCCCCTTTTAAAACAAAAATAATATAATATAAAAATAAATAATATAAAAAACGCTCATAGGGATTTGAATATGAGACCCAGAGATACACTAACACACAACTTACCACCAGACCAGTAGGCCCATTCCGACATTAAAACGCAAAATTGAATCCAAACATTCAACCCACTCACTGACCTTAACCACAAACCTTAAAACTTTTAACCCCAGATTCGGGGATGTTACACTCTTCTTCCCCAAAAATTACATGAAAACCCTAGGAAAGAGAAAACAAGCTTTCTTGGCTCAATTAGGTATGTTTTCTTGTCCCATTTTTAATGTTTTTTTTATTTTCGAGATCGTAATAGCTTAATTTAGCTATCTTAGGGACTAATTTGTAAAGTTATTAAAGTACTAGGGTTTTTCCATGGATGAGTATGCTGAAATTTTGAAATTTATGGTAGAAAATGAAAGGTTGTTGATAAATAAACAACTTTTGTAAAATGAATTTTGATGAAATTATGATTTTAGGACTAAATTGTAAAGTTGTAAAATTCATGGAAAATTTTGAATTTTTATGAAACACGTGGGCTATAAATATTATATGAGAAATTCAGGTAGGCTTGGAATAAGGATTAAATTACATGAACTTTATTTTCCGAGCCTAGGGATGAAATAATCATTAATTAAAAGTTTATGAGCAAAATGGTAATTTTGCCTAAGATGTGAATTGGACTGAATTGAGTATGAATTGTATTAAATTGATGTTAAATTTACTCTATAGATCTAGATAGACCAAATTCAGAGTTAGAGCGAGGAAAAGAGAAAATATCGAATTAGTAGATTTTACGTACACGAACATTTATTGAGGTAAGTTCGTGTAACTTAATTATGTCTATTAATATGTTTGAATTGAATGTTGTATTTGTGTGAATTACATAAATATTTAATGTATGAAATTAATTACATGCCCAATATTGTTCGATAATTGATAAGTCTCGTTTGAATAATGAAATTCAAAGGATACAATATTTTCCCAGATTGATTATAGTCCTGCAAATGTTGCGAACATCGATTCTTGTTCCCTTTGCCAGTTGTGGACAATGTTCAGACTACTATGTGTGTTACCACGTATGTTCCTATCGTTCAGTCTTCTTCTTCTCAATTCACTACAGAGCCTAGCAGAACCACTATGCCTTTGCCTACAGTCTATGTCTAATTAAAGTTGCGATCCTGTGCAGTCTGATTCAGTTGCCTCACCAGCTACATATAGTCCGCTATAAACCGTCTTAATTGATTCATCAGCTGAATCCAGATCTAGTCTAAGGGAGCAGCATCTATCTACTAAATTTGTTCAGTTACCCACTATGACCGCCACTGTTCCTCCTATTTCTCCAAAGAATACTTGTGCTATGGTTACTCGGTCTAAGGTCAGAATTTTTAGACCCAAGGCTTTGTCAGTAGAAACTGTAGATTTTGAGCCAAGCTCTATTGAGGAATCTCTTGCCTATAAGGAATGGAAATTAGTGGTTCAAGCTAAATTTGATGCCTTAATAGCTAACTCTACCTGGGAACTTGTTCTTCTACCTCCTGGTCGGAAAGTGATCAGGTGCAAATGGCTTTTCAAAATCAAGAAGAATTCTGATGGGAAGGTTGATCGACAAAAGGCATGGTTGGTAGCAAAGGGATGTTCATAGGTGCTTGGGTGTGACTTCAAAGAAACATTTAGCCCAGTGGTCAAACTTGCTACTATCTTGTAATAGCTGGTTTTTTAGTCAAATCAGAATAGTGATTTTGAAACCATAAATTTGAGTTCAAAAAATTGTTTTAATACTATTTTTGGTGTTGACAACATGTTATTTGATATGTGTGAAAATTTCGTGAGCTAAATTTATCATATAATTGTTCAATTTGATAAAAAGGACTAAATCGCGTAAAATGTAAAATGAATGTTCTATTAGTTAAATGTTTCAATTGGTTTTGAATTTAAATATGATGGCCTTAAATGGTAATTAGACCATTTTAAAAGTTAATGGACATTCATGGACATCCATTATATGATTATATATTTATATAACAAAAGTTATATTAGTAAATTGATTAATTAAGTTATAATTATAATAAAAAAAAGCCAAATTCATTTCATTCATCATTTTCAACAACCAAAAATAGAAAAAAGAATAAGGGTTTAAAGCTTTCATAATTTCGGCACACTCCTAACTTGATTAAGGTATGATATTAGCTCAGTTTTTGATGATTTTTATGTTTTTGTAATCGTTGCTTAGTATTCTAGCTAGCCCGTACCTTAGATTTTGAAATTTTTAAAGATTTTAAGAGTTTCCATTGATGATTTTATGTGTTCTTTAATGTTTGAAGATGAAATATGAAAGCTTGATGATAGTTTTACATGTTTTGTGAAGTGATTTTTGACAAAAATGTCAAAAAGGGATTAAATTGTGAAATGTGAAAATTAAGGGGTTGAAATGTGAAATAAATGAAAGTTATGGGCTGCCAGGGACTTATATGTAATTCAACTAAGCTATAGTTTAATGAAATTATGTGGATTTTGTGTATTTATGAAATAGGGACTAAATTGATTAAATGTGAAAGTTTAGGGGCTAATATGAAAACATGCCCAAATGTGTATTTTTGGACTAAATTAAAAGAATATGTAATTGAATAAGTCAATTTTAAATTCATATAGATCAAGAAAGAAAGAATTCAGATTTAGATTGGGGGAAAAGTAAGATTATCAGTAGTCGACCCGATACGTCAATTCCGAATATGAGGTAAGTTTGTATATTTGAACTTAAATGTTTACCTATCTATTAGATGGATGAAATTTAGATAAAAATTATTCTATTTGATAAATGTTGAAATATTAAATGAAATGTATGAATTAAGTAAGGCAAGTTGCTGAATAAGACCATAGCCGGGCTATGGCAATCGAATAATAAGACCATAACCGGGTTATGGCATGTGAATGAAAGACCACGGTAGGGCCTTGGCAATGCATATGTAAGACCATAGTTAGACTATGACATCGGAAAATCAATGAATTTTATCGTAATCACTTATAAACCGGAGCGGTTTGATAAAAGTATTGATGAGAAATAGAAATGTATCGGTATAGGTATGTACGGAAAACTATTAAAGCATTGAGATATATGAAGTTGAGAACTCATGAATGAGGATATGAATAAATTCTATGTTAGCTCATGAACTGATGCTTTATATGTTGATGGTAGTATCTATTTTGAATTGCTATATAAAAGTTGTGATTATTTCATGTTCACATACGAACTTACTAAGCTTTATAGCTTACTTTGTTTAATTTTTTATGTTTTATAGTTTTACGGAGCTAGCTCAAACCCAGGGATCGTCAGAGACATCATCACACTATCGATCATCTATTTGGTACTTTTGAAGTTATGTATATATGGTATATGGCATGTATAAGCTTGAGTCATTTTGGTATGTTTGATGAATATGTATTTTTTCCATTTGAGTTGGCATAAGATGATGAACTTGATGATGCTTATGAATGTACAAATAGTTCTACTTTTAATGTTTGGTAATAGACCTATAATGAATGAATGGGATTGAAGTAGTTATGTATGTTAGGATTGGTTTTTCTAAATGAATTATACTTGTGAATTATGCTTAGTAAAGAAAGTTAAATTGTTTGGTATTTGAATAGGAAAATGATATGGAATTGAGTATTGAATTTAGTTTAGATGGATATGGTATGATTATGTATTGGTTAATGACTTTTGGTTGCATAATTGTGTCTTAAAATGATACCTTATGAGCTTATGTAAGTATGTGCAAAAAGGGTGGCAAATTGGCTTTGCAAATGGCCTATTTTTGTCCATACGGGCAGAGACATGGGCATGTGTCTCGGCCGTGTGTCACACATGGTTATGCTACACGGTCGTGTATCCCCTGGTGTTGAAGTTGAATTGAAGTCAGTATGCTCTACACGGTCTCACACACCGGCGTGTGACTGGCCATGTGGTATAAGTCAGTATACCCCCTAAAAGGCACATGGGCTGGACATTCAGGTGTATGGTTGGCTGTGTGACCCAAGTCAGTATACTCTCCAGTTTTCACACGTCTTGGCACACGGGCGTGTCCTCGGCAGTGTGATGCAAGTCAGTATGTGTGCCCTGTTTTCACATAGCCTAAGACACAAACGTGTCTACTAGCTGTGTGAGGCATTTGACCTATTCACACGGGTGTGTGCCTTCTGTTTATAAGAAAAATTTCTAAGTTTTCTAAAATTTTTGTATGCTATTGGCTTAGTCCCGAACCACTTCTAAATCATGTTAAAGGCCTCGTAGGTCTTTATAAGGGACAATGTGGTTGTATTGAATGATGTATGAGAATGAATGCTATATGTTGTGTATTGATCGGTAATACCTCGTAACCATATTCTGGTGATGAATACGGGTTGGGAATGTTACATATCCGAACCATTTTATCTATTGTCGTATCCAATGGTTGGCAACTTCCTCAAGTTGATGTAAACAATTCCTTTTTAAATAGAGACCTGATTGATGAAGCATTCATGCAGCAACCTCCAGGCTATGTTCAATACGGACAAAATGGTGAGTCGTTGGTGTGTTGTCTGACAAAGGCATTGTACGGCTTACGGCAAGCCCTCGTGCCTAGTTTGAAAATTGAAATAGTTCCTTGTCTCTACTGGGTTTGTCTTATCTGAATTCGATGCTTTATTGTTTGTTAAAGTTTCAACCAAGTTCGTTGTCCATGTATTGGTCTATTTGGATGATATTATTATTACTGGAAGTTCGACTGACGAAATAAACTATTTTGTTCAGCAGCTACACAACGAATTTTCTCTAAAGGATATAGGTGATCTCTATTATTTTTTAAGGATTGAAGTCAGTAGATCATCTTCTTGCACTCTTCACTTGTGCCAGTGCAAATATATTTGGGACCTTCTTAATAGGAGTTCTCTGGCTAATGCAAAGAGTGTCCATATGCCAATGGTTAGTTCATCTACCTTGCCTAAAGATGAGGGTGACTGACTTGCTGACCCTACTGAATACCGAAGTCTTTCTGGTGCTCTTCAATATGTGGTTTTAACTAGGCCGGACATTGCTTATGTTGTAAATCGTGTGTGTCAGTTCATGCATGCCCATATTACGGCTCATATGATAGCATAAAACGTATCTTGCGGTATTTACATGGCACTCTTACTCATAGGCTGATTTTTTGACAATCTGATAGACTTTCTTTGGTCAGTTATGCTGATGCCAACTGGGGACTTGATTTTGATGATCATCGCTCTACTATGGGCTATTGTGTCTACTTTGGTCATACACCTATTTCGTGGTGTTATAAGAAACAACAAGTTGTTTCTCGGTCCACGGCAGAGGTTGAATATCGAAGTTTAGCTGTAGCCACCAGTGATATTGCTAGGTTAGTTTCTCTGTTGACTAAGTTAAGAATTAGTTATATTGATCCTCTGCTGTTTGGTGTGATAATTCCAATGCAGTAGCTGTTGCAGCTAATCCGGTCTTACACTCCAAGTTTAAACATGTCGAACTTGATTTATTTTTTGTTCGTGAAAAGGTGGCTAATGGATCCTTGGTTGTTAACAAAGTGCCCGCCTGTGACCATGTTACAGATATTCTTACTAAACCACTGTCTGTATCTACTTTTACTCGCTTTCGACATCTACTTCGGGTCGTACCACTTGAGAAAGCTGGTATCATTCTGTTAAAAGTTGTTACTCGGTTATCATTTGTTGCCTAAGTCTGGTATGTAGTAGTTAGGAGCAGTTACTCTGATTCATGTATATAAACATCAGCTGTACATTGATTCAAAGCAAGAAAATAATACTAAGCAATTTCTCAGTAAGAATTCATTTCTCTAAATATTTCTATATTCAGTTGAAATAGTGTAGTACCTAATAATTTGAAGCAATAAAGGAAAAAGCGGTGATGATTCAAACATTATTAGATTTTCCTTTATATAGAAAACCAGAATTTTGGTTAAAGATACAACAATGACTAGTGTTTGGAACATAATCCAAATGTCACTTTTTTGTTTAAATTATCATTTCAATTTGTCACTTCTTCTCCCATACAGCATAGTTATTCCCTGAGGTAGCAAGCTGGTAGTTGGGAGGAACAAAGTTTTCCAGATCCATCTTTGGCCCAATCTTCATTATGATTTTATCATCAATAGATGCCATATAAAGTTCAGATTCTGAAGCTAGAATAGTAACTGTGCTTGTGCTTTGAATCCCATTCCTATTCCTTATTTCCACCAGTTTGCTGATCTCATCCTTCAACCCCAAGTCGAAGAAATGATCATAAAACTGCAGAGCAAGAAATCAAGTTTTCATTTCATTAAGAAAGTGATGATAAGAATAAGATGAAAATGCAGAGTAAAACATACTATGGAGGGGATGCTAGGATGGGTTAGAATATAAGCATATCCTTGCATTATCTTATCAGATGGGAATGGCCATATGTTTTGTGTAGATCCAGTGTCATGATTATCTATAAAAGTCACAACATTTTGAGGTAAAAGTCCAATCATTCCTGGAGGTTTCCCATTGGAGTCCTTTAATCGCCATAACTTCCCTTGCACTGCATCATTTAGAACCCCTTTGGTAGTGAAATCGAAGGCTGTCACTGTGCCTCCGGCGGCTTCGACCCAATCTTTTAGCGCAGCACGATGTAATTCTTCTTGTCCATCAATAAAGTCTTCCCATTTCTCCCCCACAGCAAAGTCGGGTGAAGTTCGGTCCATATAGATTTTGGTTATGGTTGGGGCATACCCTCTTACGAAATCGAAACGCCATCCATCGAATCCGATTTCAGTCTTTAACCAATTCAACCAATCTGATAATTCGTTTTATACCCTTGGGTTGAGATGATCAATGTCTGGGGCAGGATCATAGGGTAGTCCGGTGTCGGGATTCCCAATACCGTCAGAATAGGCAGTATCATCCTTGCAAATGAAGGATGGTCCCCAATCTAGACGATCATCCAAAGTTCCACCCTCGAAGAGGCAATATATACCCCTGTTATCCTGCCTCTCGGCTGTTCTACGATTTATGATGATGTCAGCTACACATTTGACTCCCTTTTGATGGAAAGCATCAATTAATGACTTCAATTCAGCCCGAGATCCATACTTTGATGCATCAAGATCATATAGCCTTCCTGGCAAGTATCCTGAACATATAAATTCATTCATGGTATCATTCACATTAGTTAACCTGTACATATGTGATGAATGAAGAAATTCAATCGGAGGGTACCCTGGGGAGCAGCTGACTGGGAGGGTGGTGGGAGCCAAACATGAGTAACACCGGCGTTAGCAATATCGGAAACAGAACTCTGGAGAAAGTTATACCATCCACCAGCCTTGTTGGATGATTCCCAGTTGAAACCCTGAAAGAAAAAAACAGAAAAGCATCCAAATTCAAAGACCCAAAACATTCAATCATAAGTGCAGAAGATAAAAATAGACATTACCTGGAACAATAAGGTGGGGGTTGCGAAAGGGGAGAAGACAAAGATGAAGATAAATACGAAGCAAAGTGAAGTAAGCATTTTTGCCTCTAATTTTGTTTTGTTTTGCTTCTTTGGGAGTAGAGCAGCGAGCTAAGGGATTTAAACTGTCTCTTCAATTTCGTCAACTTAGTGGAGTTGGAAAAGAATTGAACTACGTGTGAAGGGGAGAAGATGACGATCAATTTCTGAATTTTCACTCTGTTTTCTTGCGTTACCGGTTAGTGGACTTGGAAAAAACTAAAAGGTTAATGAATTTTTAAAAATAACATCTACGAGCGATGAGTAAAATTCGATTCGATTCAAAAAAATCGAAAAAAATTTAAATTTTGAGTTAAACGAATCAAGTTCTTCGAGTTAATTGAGTTATTCGAGTTAACTCGATTTTTTTTTTAAATTTCGAGTTCGAATCGAGTTGAGTATTCGAATTCGAATAACTCGAATAATTTAAATAATTCAAATTTTAAACTATAATATTTTATATTTTTACCTCAAACTCCGAAACCTTTTTATTTTTCCTCAAAACTTTTACTCCTTCTCACTTTTCCCCCCAAAACTTTTACTCACCTCTTATCTTAATCCCCCATCTACCCAAAATCCATTTCCCATCAAAATTTTACTCTCCCATTTACTTTTCCTCAAAATTTTACTCCTCAAAACTCTTAAAACTTTTTATTTTCCCCCTAAATTTTTACTCCCTTCCACTTTCCCCCCAAAACTTTTACTTCCTTCCCATCCCACCCTCCATCTACCCCAAACCCATCCCCCTTTTTTTTAATATTTTTCCTCCAAAATTTTACTTCCCCTATTTACTTTCCCTCAAACTTTTACTCTCCAAAACTTTTTATTTTTCCCCTAAACTTTTACTTCTCACTCTTTACTCCCAAATAAAAAATCAAAATTATCCCCAAAAAATCCCTAAACATAAATAGTAATAATTTTATTTATATCTACTATTTATATTATTAAATTAAATTTTACATTTTATATTATTTATATTATTGAATTGTTTAGTCATATTAAATATTTATATTAAAATTGAATTATTAATGATGTCATAAAATATTTGTGTTAAAATTTTATATTGGTATCAATTTCACATTTTATCTTTAAAATAACTTTTATTAAAAAATTACATTTTTACATTTAATATATATATAATATATAGTGACAAGAATGAAGATAATTGAACAACTAAGCAAGCAATAAGCTAACCCGTATATAAAGATTAATAAATAAATTATGAGGTGATGAAAGGTAATAAAAAATTTGATTACGGTGGACAAATTTTATTACGATGGGTGACAGTAGTTACAAGGACCCAAAATTATTTTTTAAAATTTAACTCGAACAAATATATTCGATTCGATTCGAATTCTATCTCACTCAACTCGATTCGAGAAAATTTCAAATTAAATTAGAATGATAAAATATGATTCGTCAACTCGATTAACTCGAAATTTTTTCATTCGATTCGATTCGATTCTATTCGATCGAACGCTCACCCCTAACACCCACTATACAAATAAAGGCTAAATTCCATCCAAAGTCATTACATTATTGATAAATTTACGTTTTAATGACTTAATTTCAAAAAGTTATAAAATGATCACTAAATTATTTAAAATTTTTCATTTAAGTCACTAGGTTGTTGAAGTCATTCTTGTCTAATCTTCTATTTTTGCACCACTTGCACCAATCCAAAGTTTTTCTCCTCCTCTTCTAGATTTCAATTTTTTTTTATGAAACAACTTTGAACGTTATGAATCTACGAATCAAAATCCAAGTAGCTTTCTTCTCTGATCTCCAACATTAATAATCAAATTGACTTGGATCTAAGGTATGTTTTTTTTTCTCATCAATTGGTACTAATCTAATGTACCGTTTTTCAAATTGTTACTTGAAGCTCTCTAGTCAAACTTTTTAAAAAATAAAAAACTTAATAGACTAGTTATTTAAAAAAAACTTTTGAATAGTTTAGTGAATTAAATAAAAACTTTCAAATAATTTAGTAATCATTTTGTAACTTTTTGAAGTTTAGTGACTAAAACATAAACTTACTAATAGTTTAATGACATTGATGTAGTTTACCCAAAAACAAATTAAACAGTATTTAGAAAGTCACTTAAAAATTAGATTTACGTTTAATTATTTGTAATTACACATTATTGGCTAGATATGACTAAACTTGAACTGTCCTCAATTACACTCTTCAATTCTTAGGAGATAACTTAGAATTTGAGTAATTAAACAAGTAATTACAAGCAATTACTAATTACCCTATAACTTTCGAAACACACATAATTTAAATTTGAGAAATTATTTTTATACAAGTTTAATAAAAGTTATTTTTATACTATAATAAAAAAATATTTTTTAAGAAATAGCTTATTTTTTAAAAATATAATTATGTATTTATTATTGGATAAAAAGTATTTTGCTATTAGACACATCAAGTCTAAATAATTCACACATTTTTTTACCTAATAACAAATTAGGTTTATGAAGGTATGTTATAAATTTTATATTATTCTTCTATCGACGCGTATTTGAGCCCTAGAGCATAAGTATTATAAAATTTATTGAACACTTTACAATACTTTTTTTATAAATGTTATTTTATAAATTCTATATTATTTTTCACTTAATTTATGTGGAATAATAGTAATTGAAATATTATTGTTTTTAAAAATGTTATAAATTTGGTTTGGTATTTGACCTCTAACATAAATTAGCTAAATTAGTTGCAAATTAGGTGTATAAAAATTATTATAATTGAAAAATTACAAAGTTGGTTTACACCTTAAATTCTAAAGTGCCAAGAAATGTTGCTTGAGAGTGATGTCAAAATAGGTTAAAAATTACATTTGTTAATCCACAAAGTTAGTTATGAAAATACAAAAATTTCTCTTGCACCATATTGTGAGGTAAATGCCATTTTAGAAAATGAGCTAGAGTCAAGCACTAAAGACGGCTCACGAAGTCTTTAATTTGAGACATTCAAAGCTTCGTAATGTGGTTGAGAGGACACTGGCTATTCTACAAAAAATATTTCTCACATTAAATAAGGTTGGATCATGCTAATACGTTGCATATTTTTATAACTTCATTCATATGTGTAATTGTGATGATTTATACTTTGAAGCGTACATAGAAGAAGAAGCTCCTAGTAATCTTAATGATATGGATTCAATTTTTTATTTAGATTATGAAGAAATTGGCCAAGGACCAACAAATTAATAAGTATGTGTTAAATGTTAGAGAGTGAATAACCCAACAAATATAGAATATTAAAGCAATTAGATAAAATTGCTACATGATTTTTTTTGTTATTTTTATTTATAATTATATTTTTTACTACTTTTTTAGACTAACATATTGTAAACAATTATTTGATTTTAATTATGTAATTATGTAATTTCAATTTGTACTACCAAGTATAACATACGAAATTATGATGTAATTATACTCTATTAGCTAAAAAATGAGTAAAAAGAAAATTTAAATAGATAAATACATTTGAGTAAAAATATTAACATGCAGTCCAATCACTTTCCAACTTTTATTGTTATTTTCCTACAGCAGATCAAAATGCTATCATATTAGGACGTTTTATTTAGGGAATAATTTATATTAGAATTATCCTAAAAACTAAAGTTTTTAGGCATTAATAAAAATTTCCCACATCATTAAATTTATCAAAATTTTGGAATATGAAATTTTCATTATGCACCCATTCATAATCAACTCATTATCCAACTTTGATTAAATTATTTAAAACATAAGTATTTAAAATAAAAAATCAAATAACATACAAACTTTAAAAATTACACAATTCTCATTACTCAAAATTCAATTCAGTGAAATGATTACTTTTTTAAAATGTATAATAAAAAAACAATTCTTCACTTTTGCAACCTAAAATTTTAACATTAAAATAGATAAAAGCTCCTGAAAATAATAAACAAACATCAATAAATAAATAGTAAAAAAAAAAGTAAAAGAGAGAGCACGCTTTAGATAGTAGATTTAGCACAAGATTTTTCACAAAGATTACTTAAGATTAACAATGATTGAATTTACAATTGAGAAAATGAAATTTGACTTTCTTAATAATATGATTGTGCTCTAGTTTTTATTATAAATGAAATTGTTGATCGAGAAAATTTTTTAAAAATATCAAAATTTTATAAATGATAAAGCAACAAATTATGGGATAAAAAATTTGTAAAAAAAAAAAGACCCTCTTAGTTTCAAAATCATATAAATTACTTATGGATGATTTTTTAATTTTAAATACTTATACTTTAAAATAATATAATTAGAGTTGGAGAATAGGCTAAATATGAAGGGTGTATAATAATAATTTTATGTCTTCAAAATTTAATGATGTGGCAAAATTTTATTAGTACCTAAAAATTAAGGTTTTTAGGATTATCCTAATATAAGTTATTCCCTTTTATTTAACATGCTATCAAAATGAAATCACATGAGTGAAAGAAAAAATTAATATTAGAAATATAATTATAAAATATTTTATTTAACAATTAAATCATAAGTAAAATGGCAACTTACTTATAAAAATTCCCATTAATCTTGGGTTCAATCTTTAGCATTTGTTTTCTAGTTGTTTTATTAAAACATATAAGAAAATATAAGAAAAGAAAAAAACATCAATATAACATTTTTTATTACTTTTTAAAGATTATATTTTAATATTTTTATTCACCGAGTTGATATCTAGTTAACTTGTGATAAAGTTAAAAAAATTAAGATACTTGATGACTTAAGTTCAAATCCTATCATTTGCATATATATTTTCTAAGTTTAAATTATTATTTTTTAAATCTGGACTTAAATTGAGTGATAGTTAAAGTTTTTGTCAAACACTCGTTTTGCATGTATTTAAATCGTGTTACCCTCATCTCCTATCCCTAATATTGTATCAATTTTTATATAAATTTTATATTAAGGTATCAAAATATAAAACACCCAATAATAATATTTATTAATCATTTAAATTTTGGTTTTAATTTTTGAATTTAGCAATTTCTACTTAGCGAATAATTAAAATTTTAAAATTTTAAATAATTTGGTACTTTTAAATCGGTTAATCTATAAGCTAATAGCATAGTGCCACGCACCTCAATAAAAATAGTATGTAATATTGCTCCATCAAAATATTAATAAAATATTTTAATCGTATAAGATTCTGTTTTTTTTTTTAAAAAACATATAAAAATATTACATAAACTACTTAGTCGGTCAATCAATTTCAATTTTTGAGGCGCTTTCATTTTGGTCACCCAAGCATTACATCTCTAATGATGGTTAACTGTACACACCACATCATATTTGCCCTTTCATTTTGGTCACCCAACTTTTAGGTTGTTTTCATTTTTGTCACCCAAAAAACATCCTTTTTAAGTATTGATTGGGATAAAAAATTAAGAATTAAGAATTAAAATGGAAGAGCAGTAGAAACTAAAATAATACACAAAAATTATCGAATTGTACTCGTTTGTCCCATTGCTGAAAATTATAAATATGGATTTTGAAATATAAATTTTTAAATCTTAAAATTCAAAATTATAGTAGCAAATTAGTTGAAATTATCAATGGATGAAAATTTTGAACAATTTATTTAATTTATTTTGATGTTTTGAAATTATTTTTAAAAAAGCTATATTATAAGTTGAAAGCTTGAGGTCCCTTGAGGTTATATACGAAGTCCGATTTTGATTCAAAAAGGAAAGTTGAAAGATACAAAGTTTTTGGATACAAAGTTATAATGGAGGAAGTTTGTCAATCATTTGGCAGCATGGCTGCGTATATCTGTTATGTGTCGCATCGGTACAATATGGTGTGTAGGGCTGGGTAGGTGTTTTAAACCCCACATGGTGTGTAGGGATGGTCGGAGATGGTGTGTAGAGGATGGGGGTAGGATATTTGATTTATGATGATGACTATATTTCTGTATCTGTATCTGAGATGGGCTTAGGCCCGGACATATATCTGTGACTTTAATTGGCTTAAGCCCGAATCTGTATCTGTGTGATTCTGATTTTCTGGTTGTGTGTATGCTTAAATCTATTGGGTTACACACTGCACCCCTTTTCTGTTATTCTATACAAGTAATCCATAGAGTTAGGCAGATCAATGCAGCGGCGGACTCGATGGTAACCACTCTCCAAAATTGTTTTATTTGTTTTAGTTTTTATTTAAGTTTGGCGTTAAGATTTGAGAGTTTGTATTTTCTAAGACTCTCTCGATTATTTTTTTAAAACTGTTTGGCTTTGGATCGGGTTTTTGGTTTTAATTACTTATTATTTAAATGCTTTTCTAAAAACAACATTTTTACAAGCTTCCGCTACAAATATGTTTTATCTCTAAATGACTAAATGAAAGTGAGCTTTGAAATTAATAATAGTGATAGAGGCTAAATGAACTGGAAGGAGTTTTTAATTTAAAGACAACGATTTTCTTTTCAACTCAATTCATGTGACACATTCAGTTTCGACCATAACGTCTAGGCTGGGTTTGGGATGTTACTTTTAGTGGTATCAGAGCCAGATTGTAAAACTCGACTTTGAATTTTGGGTTTCAAAAATGGGTATAAAGAATTGGTTTTCAAATGGTTTAAAAAATATATTTTAATTAGTATGTGGTTCATCGAGTCTCCGGCGCCGATCCTGTTAGTATTTTTGATTTCTAATAGAAAACTCTAAAAACATTAATGATAGCTACTTGAAAACACTATAGTTAGTAGACTCTGAAACTATAGTGAAACTGATTAAGACTAAAACTTTCGAAAACAACTCTGAACTTCTGATACTTTATGCATAAAACATCTGTGAATAAATCTCGAAATTGATGCATAAAATTTTTAATGTAGATAAAACTTCTAAGTTACAATGAGCACACAAAGAATTCGTGGACGTGGTACTCGAGGCTGAGGTAGAGGCCATAGGGGTCTCAAGCTGAGTCTTCATCCCTGGACAGCATGTCGAATCTAGACACTAGTAAGACACCTGTGTCACTTGCTACTGAGACTGGGTCTCAGAGTCGTTTGATTGGGAACAACGCACTGTCCCAAGCCATGCTGAAGATATTGGAGAGGGTCGCTGGACCCAATTCTAGATCTGAGGGCCGAGGGTCGGTGATTGAGCGACTCTGGTCAAATGGAGTAGAGTTGTTTAAGGGTGTCACAGAAGTCGCCCCTAATGTGGCTGAGTACTTGTTGAAGGCCACCGAGAGGATTATGGATGATTTGGACTATACCCCTGCGCAAAAATTAAAGGGTGCAATCACCTTGCTTTGTGACGAAACATATCAGTGGTGGTTGACAGTTAAGGAGGGCACTCAGCCTGACCGTCTAGCTTAGGAGTTCTTTAAGACTACATTTCAGAGAAAATATGTAGGAGCTAATTACGTAGATGTTCACAGGTGTGAGTTTTTGAATCTTACGCAATGTGATCAATCTGTGGCTGAATATGAGGCCGAATTTCTGAGGTTGAGCCACTACGCTACAGGCATAATGGCTTTCGAGTATGAGAGATGTGTTAGGTTTGAGGACGACCTAAGGGATAATCTAAGGGTTTCGATAGCTTTGCAGAGGGAGCCTGAGTTCGCGGTTCTGGTAGAGAAGGTAAAGATTGCTGAGGATGTTAAGCGTGTGGAGAGCCAAAATAGAGACCGTGAGAGAGGTAAGAACAAAAGGGATCTGGAGCCCTCGAGTTTTGTAAAGAGGCCTAAGAAAAAGGCCAGATCTGATGGGCTAGTTAGAGTGAAGGCCCTGTTTCTTCTGTTGCTCTGACTGGGTTGTAGTCGTGTAGTGATTGTGGTATACGCGATCCAGGCGAGTGTTAGAGGAGGATTAGAACTTGTTTGAGATGTTGGTCTTTAGAGCACCATATTCGGGAGTGTCTATTGAGGTCTGATCAGGTGCAAGCTTCAACATCGGGTCCTGCTCAACCACAGAAAGTAGTTTAGCAGTCACCTAGAGGTCGTGGATCGGCTAGGGGTGGTAATGGTTTGGTTCGAGGGCAGAGAGCACCGAGTCAAGGTGCTAGTCAGACAGAGGCAAGGCAGCCTACTTTGGTTTATGTTGCATGTCATCGAGAGGACAGAGATGCTACTGATGTCATCACCGGTACGTTCCTTATTTTTGATGTACCTTACCTTGCTTTGATATACATAGGGTCTACTCACTTGTACATAGCTGGTAATGTATTTGAGACTTTGGGGATTTCTGTGGAAAACACTACGAGTGAGGTCACTTTTCTGAGATCGTTGGGCCAGTCTGTTCGGGTCAGTAAACTTTATAGGGATGTACCCTTAGTGGTACAAGGAACTGTATTTCTGACGAATTTGATGGAGCTTTTGATTGGAGAGTTCGATATAATTCTGGGAATGGACTAGTTGGTCAAGCACCAAATTAGTCTGGATTGTACGACTAAGCGGGTCGTTATGAGAACTGAGGTGGATGATGCGGTGGTAGTGATCGGAAAGCGTTAGGATTATTTGTCTAATGTGATCTCAACGCTTGTGGCTGAAAAATTAGTTCGGAAAGGGTGTGAGGCGTATTTGGCCTACGCCAGTGTTTCTACTTTTAGGGACTCTTCGATTGGAGATATCAGAACTGTGATGGATTTTTTGGATGTTTTTCCTGAGGAGTTACCGGGATTGCCTTAGGGCCGAGAGGTTGAATTTGGGATGAGCTTCTTCCAGGTATGGCTCTGGTGTCCATCGCTCCCAATTGAATGGCACCAAAAAAGCTTGCGGAACTTAAGGCTCAACTGTAGGAGCTGTTAGACTGTGGCTTCATCCGTCTGAGTGTGTCTCCCTGGGAGGCACCAGTGCTATTTGTTAAGAAGAAGGATGGGACCATGAGGATGTGTATAGATTATCGGCAACTGAACAAGCTGACCATTAAGAATAAGTATCCACTTCTAAGGATCGACGACTTATTTGATTAGTTTCGAGTAGCTTTTGTATTCTCTAAGATCAATCTCCTTTTAGGGTATCATCAGTTGAGGGTTAAGGAGGTGGATGTGCATAATACTGCATTTAGGACTCGTTATGGACATTATGAGTTCATAGTGATACTTTTCGCCATAAAGAATGCACTGGCTACATTCTTGGATCTGATGAATCGAGTATTTCAACTGTATCTGGATTAGTTTGTTGTGGTCTTCATCTATGAAATTCTGGTATACTCTAAGATAGAGGATGAGCATGATGAGCATTTTAGAGTAGTGCTTCAGGTTCTGCATGAAAATCAGCTATACGCTAAATTCAGTAAGTGTGAGTTTTGGCTAAGTGAAGTGACTTTTTCGGGGCACGTAGTTTCTGTTGGGGGAATTCGAGTTGATCCTAAGAAGATTGAGGCTATGTTAGATTGGAAACAGCCCAAGAATGTGTCTGATTCTGGGTTTGGCCGGATATTATCGGTGTTTCGTTGAGGGATTTTCTTTGATTGTAGCTCATTTTACTAAGCTTCTGCGTAAGGGTATCATTGTCTAGGCTGATGCACAGTAAGAGAGTTTTAAGAAGCTCAAGTCTGTTCTAACTCAGACTCTTGTTCTGATACAGCCTGAATCTGGTAAGGAGTTTGTAGTATACAATAATGCGTCACATGTTGGATTGGGTTATGTTCTGATGCAGGATGGTAAGGTCGTGGCTTATGTGTCCTTTCAGCTTAAAATACACGAAAGGAATTATCCGATGTATGATCTCGAGTTGGCTCCTGTGGTCTTTGTACTGAAAATTTGGAGGCACTATCTGTATGGTGAGAGGTGTATCATCTATACTGATCAAAAGAGCCTCAAGTACCTCCTTACTCAGAAGGAGTTGAATCTTAGATAGCATCGATGGTTTGAGCTGCTTAAAGATTATGATTGCACCATCGAGTATCATTTGGCAAGGCCAATGTGGTGGCTGACGCTCTAAGTCGAAGAGCGATATTTGATCTGAGGGCGATGTTTGCTCGCCTTAGTTTGTTTGTTGATGGGAGTTTTTGGGCCAAGTTGCAGGTTAAGCCAACTTGGATTGATTAGATTCAAGATAAGCAGTTGGGGATGAGTCATTGGGTTTACGGCTCCATTATGTTGAGAGTAGCAGCACTTCAGATTTTGGACTGAATAATAATGGGGTACTCTATTTCCATGATCAAATTTGTGTACCAAACGATGAAGATCTGAGGCAGTCTATTCTGAGGAAGGCACATAATAGCCCTTATGCTATGCATCCTGGCGATAATAAGATGTATCACGATCTCCGTGAGTTGTATTGGTGGCCGGGTTTGAAGCGTGAGGTGACTGACTTTATGGCTTGATGTCTGACGTGCCAGTGAGTTAAGACTGAGCACTAGTTGCCTTTAGGTTTATTACAACCAGTAAAGATTCCCTTATGGAAATGGGAATGAGTGACTATAGATTTCGTTAGTGGGTTGCCCTTGACACCCACTAAGAAGGATTCTGTTTGGTGTTCCTGTCTCGATCATTTCTAATAAAGATACTCACTTCACATCTCGATTCTGGAAGAAATTACACGAGGCTCTGGGTTCAAGATTGAACTTCAGTACTACATTCCATCCTCAGACCGATGCTTAATCTGAGAGGGTGATTCAGATACTGGAGGTTATGCTTCGGGGTTGCGTAATTGATTTATGAGGTAGTTGGGAAGATTATCTATCGTTAGCTGAGTTCGCCTACAACAATAGTTTCCAAGCTAGCATTCAGATGGCACCTTACGAGGCTCTGTATGGTCGTAAGTGTCGTACTCCTTTGTGTTGGATTGAGTTGGGCGATCGTCGAGTTTTGGGTCCTGAATTGGTTTTTGAGACTGAGGATAAGGTTAGACTAATTCGAGATCATCTGAAAGCAGCTTCTGATAGACATAAATTGTATGTAGATCTGAAGAGGGGTGAGATTGAGTATCTTTTGGGGGACTTTGTGTTTCTTAAGGTTTCTCCATGGAAGAAGATATTGAGTTTCAGTCGTAAGGGCAACCTGAGCCCTAGATTTATTGGGGCATATCGAATTCTGAAATGTGTGGGACAAGTTGCCTATTAGTTGGAGTTACCCTCTAAACTGGACCGTATTCATGATCTATTTCACGTCTCGATGTTGAGGCGATACCATTCAGATTTATTCTTTGTTGTCTCAATGAAGGAGATCGAGGTTAGGCTAGACTTGACCTTTGAAGAGGAGCCGGTTCAGATCCTAGATCTAGATGTTAAGGATCTGAGGAGGAAATCTATTCCGTCAGTGAAGGTGTTGTGGCGGAATCATAGCACTGAGGAGGCGACGTGGGAACCTGAGGACTCGATACGTCAACAGTATCCTCATCTATTCTGATCAGGTAAATTTTGAGGTCGAAATTTCTTTTAGGTGATAGAGTTCTAACGCCCCAAAATTCTTATTTATGTTTTTGTAAAAATGTGACACAACTATGTATCTGTTTCAGTGGTTAAGTGTTCTGGGTGTGTGTGGGAGGTTCTAAGTTTAAGCCTTGCCTTTGGAAAATTTTGATATTTTTTTTCTAATTTAAGCCTTGCGTTTGGGGAGTAAGCTTATATTTAATTATTTGTAAAATCATATTAGAATGAGCCTACTGGTTCGAGTGGTAAGGGAGTCTGTGTGTTGTGTGGAGGTCTTGCGTTTTAATTCTAGTGCAAGCGTGGGAATTTATTTTTGGCTCAGTTGCCTTTTAGATTATTCTATTTTCCTAAAAATCTCTTCTACAAAAAAAAAATTGACGTCTATTTCCCTTCTTCCCCGTTTTTCCCTTTTCCCTTCCAAACAGAAAATTTTCTTTTTCCTTCTCGTTTTAATAAAGACTGTTCTCCCTTATTTTAGACATATCGAAGCATTGCATTTTACCTTTGGTAAGTAAGGGGGTTTTGCTAGAGGTTAGAGTTTTCTTTTAGCAATTTGAGTGATGTGGTTTCCCATTAATGTTGGACTTGTATTTTGGCAGCAACGGGGCATCTTGATTGTAAGTCTCCTCTTGCAGAGTCGTAGTCAATCGTTTAGAGCGTTGGGGTAAGCAATGAACGTTTGTTTGAGTTATCATTAGTTTTTGTTCTCGATTTAATTGAGTTTTTGAGACTGATTCTGAGTGTTGGTATGCCGTTTTTTAGGTTCTGGAGTGTTCATATTTGCAGCAGCATCGAAATCGTACAAGGTATGTACCCGTAATGCAAGAAAATGAGTTTTTGGCAAAAGTCGAAAATCTTACTGTCGACTCCACAGGGCCGTGTGGTAGGACATGTGGTAGGCCGTGTGCGACAACACAGCTGTGTGATCGATGAATGCTAAGCCATGTGCAAGACACGGTCGTCTGATGGTTAGGGTGTGGCCATGTGGGCCACACGAGCTACACCAAATTGGACATGTGCGCCCACACAGGCATGTGAAATCTAGGCCAAGCTGAGTGATCCACACGGTCAAGGCAAATCTGGGTGTATGGGCTTACATGGGCAGGCCACACGGGCATGTGGGCCTATAATACTAAAATTTTCGTCTTAATCGACTGTAGACCTACTGCAGGGTTGGTAAAGGGTTACTAACCCTAAAATTATATGTTTTGCTAGACTGATGTATGGGTCTGAGCATGTTTGTGCCATGTATATCTGTTATCTATTTTCATAAGCATGTTAAGCATATATTATATGTAACTCTGTATGCATGTTCTGTTTTGTTATTGTTTTTGGAGAGGGATTGTTATAATGGAGGAAGTGTTCTAAAAAGCAGTTTGCCATTCATCTGGTAGTATGGCTGCGTATATCTATTATATGCCGCCTCGGTACAATATGGTGTGTAGGGATGGGTGGGTGTTTTAAACCCCATATGGTGTGTTGGGATGGTCGGAGATGGTGTGTAGAGGATATCTAATTTCTGATGATGACTGTATTGCTGTATCTTTATCTAAGATGGGATTAGGCCCGAACATGCATTTGTGACTGTAATTGGCTTAGGCCTGAATCTGTATCTGTCTGATTCTGATTTTCTGGTTGTGTGCATACTTAAATCTATTGGGCTACACACTGAGTTTATGTAAACTCATCCCTTTTCTGTTATTCTGTACATGTAATCCATAGAGTTAGGCGGATCAGTGAGCGGAGGACTCGACGGTGACCACTCGCCAAAACTGTTTTATTTGTTTTAGTTTTTATTTAAGTTTGGCATTAAGATTTAAGAGTTTATATTTTCTAGGACTCTCCAAACTATTTTTTTTCTGAAAACTGTTTGGCTTTGGATGGGGTTTTTGGTTTTAATTACTTATTACTTGAACGGTTTTCTAAAAACAACGTTTTTATAAGCTTCCCCTACAAATGTGTTTTATCTCTAAAGGACTAAATGAAAGTGAGCTTTGAAATTAATAATAGTGATAAAGGCTAAATGAGCTGGAATGAGCTTTTAATTTAACGACAACGGTTTTGAAGGAGTTTTTTTAATTTAACGACAACAGTTTTCTTTTCAACTCAAGTCATGTTACACATCTGGATTCGGCCATAACGTCTAGGCTGGGTTTGGGGTGTTACAGCTCAGCCTAGACAACCTTTTGAGAATTTTGATTTTGCTCAGGAAATAGGTTGTTGCTTGCAGTGCATGTAGAATTATAAACAAGATCTTGCTAAAATTTTAGCGACTAAGGAACTTGAGCAACACTCCTCTAATTTTAAATTAGAGTTAACTCGGCCAGGATTGCCACAGTGGTTGCATAATGCTAAGTCCCTTTATAATGATATCAAAACTGTAGATCAGGCACAGGTAACAAGCTTATCAGTTTTTTTTGTGCACATGTGTTTTATGTTGAATATTTGTAAATGTAATTTTTTTTTTATTTTTTCGATTTTATTGAAGCTTTGTTTTTATGTGTCATACTATATTTAGATTAAGGATCAATATATGATATAGATGCAAAAGTCTTAAGAGTTGTAGAATAAATGGAACAATACATGGTTGTGTCACGGGCTACGGATCAAAGCTTATGACCATTGCGCATAGGATGTCCCATGGAGGTTAACAAATTAAATGGGGTTCATTTGACCCACATGAACTGGCTCGACTCATAGAATATATTAAGAAGCCAATTTACTTGAAGCCTTGGTGGCCTAGTGAAACTCTTTAGTAAAACTAGAGTTACTAGGATAATTAATGTAAATCCTAATGGATAAATACGTATAAAGTTTAAACCCCTTAGGACTCTTATCTTGTAGATAAGTGCAACAGCTCGATTTTGGGCCTAGTTGGAACAGTGGTTTTGGAACCACTAACCCGAGGTCAGAAAAATTATTTTTTTATATTATTTTATGTGTGATAGCATGTTTATAAAGATGCATGAAAATTTTGGTGAATTAATTTTAGCGTTTGTGAGCTTAATCGCGAAAAATGACTAAATCGCATAAAGTTTAAAAGTTTTAATTTGATAGCTAAGGGAGTTTTTTCCACGTATCATGAATTGTGGGTCTTTAAAGGGCAAATAGACCCTTAAAACAAAGGTGGGCGGCCATAGGGGG